>NC_043700.1:192464768-192487147 GCF_006229205.1 Suricata suricatta
GGGGGGGGGGGGGGCGGGTGAGGGCCGCCCTGTCTCCGAGGGTTGCGGTGGGCTTGAAGCTGGAGTGGCTTGCAGGCACTGGGGCCCAGGGTGGGTCTGTGGGTCCTCCTGCCCCCTTCTCGGGCAAGTAGCTTTAGCATCTGCCGCCATGGACCTCCATGCCACGGGCCTCCACCCCTGAATTCCCTGCAGGAGTCAGAGGTCCAGTCTTTGGCAGCTCCCAACTGCTTGGGTAGACGTGGGCTCCTCTCCTAGGGGACCCCCAGGCTGGCCAAAGGTGGGGATGGTCTTGCTGGCCCCCCAAGCATCTACCCCTCTGCCTGCCGCCTGCACACAGCTTGCCGGGGCCTGGGTCAGCCGTGGCAGAAGGTAGATGGCAGCTTCGGCCCTGCTCCCACCCAGCTACACACCAGACGCCACTGCCTGCTTTCCTGGCCTCCACTTCAGGCTGGCCCTCGTGCCCCTTCCCGCTCCACCAAAAGGCTCCATCCCATCCATGTGCCGCGTTCACGGTGCCCTCGCCAATCCCTACCCTGGCAGTACACTCAGCCCTCAAGGCCACCACCTCCCCTTCCTCCCCTCCACCCCGTCTGGGCAGCCCCCACCAACTTGTGTCAGGTCCCTCCCCTGCTTGCAGCACCCCCATCACCTTCTCCCCCACCCACACAAGCCATTCCCATCACCACTTCGTTCCAGAGCTCCAGGGCCTCCCTCCTGCCCCCTGGTCTTTCCAGATCCAGCCCCCACGGATCTTTCTCAAGGGCTCTCCCCCTGCCCTCCACCTCCCATGCACTTGTGCCATCCAGACCCTGTGGCTCCTGAATCTAAGACCCAAAACCACCAAGCACCACCTCCAGGCTGCAGTCTACACTGTTTCCACTGCCTCCACTGAACAAACACAGCCCTCAAGAATTGGTTCAAATGAACACCAATCCTTCATTAACATCTCCCAAAACAGGAGAGGAAGGAACGCACTCTATCAGGCCAGCATTACTCTGACACCAAAGCCAAAGGCATCACAAGAAAACTACAGATCAACATCTCTTATGATTATAGATACAGAAAGCCTCACCAAAATACTAGCAAATGGCATTGAGCACCATGTGAAAAGGATTCTACACCAAGCCCAGTGGGAATTACCACGGGAATGCAAGGGTAACACTTACAATTCGATGATTGTAATAAATCATACCAATCAAAGGACAAAACCTGCATGGTCATCTCAACACACGCAGAAAAAGCATTTGACAAAAAAATTGACTTTTTTTTTCATGATAAGCACAACACTCAACAAACCAGGAATAAGCGAAAACTTCCTCCACATGGTAAAGGGTGTTTACGAAAAATCCACAGCCAACAACATACTCAATAGTAAAAGACTTACACCTTTCCCCTAAGAGCAGGGACAAGGCAAAGACGCCTGTTCTTGCCACTTTTACTCAACCTTGTACAGAGGTACAAGCCAGTGCAATTATGCAAGAAAAAGTAATAAAAGGTATCCAGACTGGAAATGAAGAAGTAAAACTATTCACAAATTAGATGGTTATGTATACAGAAAATTCCAAAGAACCCACTAATTATTAGAACCAATAAATGAGCTAGCAGGATAGAAGAGGAAAACACAAAAACCAGCCCTACTTCTATAGACGAGCAATGAACAATCCAAAAATGAGAATTAGCTCAAGCGTTCCCTCTTTCAGATGGTCTTCCCAACCTCTAGGGGGTCCTGTGTCCCTCTGTGGGGTTAGCACACCCTTCCCTCCACCTAAACTGACCACACTAGCTTGTCACTGTCCCCCATCTTCACCAGTACAGGCCCAGCACAGAGGGGGCACCCAGGGAGTCCCAAAGCAGGCATAGAATGTTGGCCCTGGTGGGTAGTGGGGACTGCAGTTGCGTACAAGGCATGGAATGCCAAACTATACCCCCACCCTGGTGTACTGCATCCTCCCCCGCCGGCAAGGACACCAGCGTGTGTGCTGCGGGAGGATGTGCAAATCCCACCGCTCCTCCCGGCCCCTCGCCTGTGGGGAACTGGAGGGGAGGGGCTGGGGCCATACGCAGCCGCACTCGGGCCCACCTCAGTGGCCAGGCAGGTGCAGGCCCGGGAGAGGCTCGCTCTTGCCTGGCCACAGCCTGTCTCTCAGGTGGGTGCTGACTAACCTGGGTATGGAGGGTGGGTGGAGACAGAATCAGGTTGTACTCTACCGTCACCTCCCCGAGGAACGTCCTCGCTGCAGGGACAGATGCCAATATCCTCAGCTCCTCTCCAGGGGATGGACAATCGAAGGGGAAACCACGCTAAGACCCCCAAATCCTCCGACCCCACCTGGCCCCGCTCTGCACCAGTGGGTGAGCGGGGCTGGCACCTGACCAGCACCCAGTGCCAGGCTGGGCTGGGGCAGAAAAAGGGAAGGAAATGGTAGCTGAGGGAAAGGATCATGATGGGCCTGGTGGCTGTGGTGACCACACAGATTTTGGGGACTTTCAGCCCAGTTCAAAGACTCCAGCTCCCCTGGTGCCTGGGAAAATTGAGGGGAGCCCCCCGCCAAGAGACACCCATACTCCTGGCCAACCTTGCCCCCCTGGCTACCTCCCTCAGTGTCCATGAGGTCGCCCCGATGGTTGAATTCCACTCACTCATTCCACGGGCTCATCAGTGGGAAGCCTCCGTCCCTTCCTCTGCAGGGGCAGACACACCCATAGGGACCCCTCACTGTGCTGCTGGGGGTACCCACGGAGCCACCCTGGGTGGGAGCTGTCAGGGACAGTGCTGGAGGCCTGGGTTCAAATCCCACCAGGCCTGTCCTCTGCTTTTAAAGTGAGCACAGTGGGGCACCTGGGTGGCTGTCAGTTGAGTGTCCAGCTTTGGCTCAGGTCTTGATCTCGCGGTTCATGGGTTTGAGCCCCGTGTTGGGCTCGGTGCCGACAGCTCAGAGCCTGGGGCCTGTCTTCAGATTCTGTGTCTCCCTCTCTCTCTGCCCCTCCCCTGCTCATGCTGTCTCTCTATCTCTCAAAAATAAATAAAACATTAAAAAAGTATTAAAGAAAAAGTGAGCACAGAAAGTCCTCAGAGTCCCCTACAGAGGAGGGTGCTGAGGCCACCCACGGAGCCAGCCATGCTGGGAGGGGCTCTGTTCCCTGTATCTCAGAGGGCCCGACTGGGGCAGGATTCTGATCACACGAAGGTGGGCGTCAGAGTGGCCAGCATGCTGGTGGCTGCCGGGCTCCGTGAGCCCTTCCAGACGGCCTGTGGTCTTCGGAAGGCGGGCACCTCAGGCACATGCCTGGTCTCCGCCCCTGAACTCACTTGACCTTCTCTTACAGTAGAGATTCGTCTAGGTGACCAAGGAGCGGGCTAGGGGCAGAGCTGGAGGATGCAAACCGCTCTGTCCCACAGACAGTCCTCATGGAGTTCCACGAAGCACAGGCTCTGGGGCTCCCTCTGCCACGGGCTGTGAGCCCCAGAGGGCTGTGGTCACGCGCACAGGCCCACATTTGAGTGCCATGGACAGTGAGCCCGGGCGGCTGTGCCTGTGAGCTGCATGGTGCACATGCAGGTTAGTGTGCATACTGGTGTGTGCGCATGCGTGTGCGCGGGTGTAATCCCCTGTGGGGAGCCGAGCAGGGGCCCTGGAGGCTGAGCTCCTGGGCTCTCCTCTCTGACACTTGCAGACATTGCCCTGACTGTGGTGAGAGGGCTGGGGCCTCGTGTGACCACAGTGTCATGGGTTCCCGTCAGTGGTGGGTCTGCCCGGAAAGGGGGGGGGGGTGGGACCTCCCACCCCAGTGAAGAGGAGACCAGGTCCCTGAATGCATTCATCCACACACTCACACCCACACAGACACACAGGTACACACACAGACACCTATGCATGCTGATGTATGCCCACTCACACAAATATATGCACACGTACACACTCATATGCACATGCTCACTCAACTGACACACTCATTCTTAGACATGCACTCATTCTCACACACGCTCAAGCTCACTACGTATTTATACACGCATGTATAGACTCACACTGATACACACACACGCACTCATTCACTCACTCGTATATACACACACATGCCAGACCCTTTGTGGGTGACCCCCACACCCTAGGCTGTCAGAATCATCATCACCACCCTCCAGGCCTGCACGGGTCCAGGGCCAAGTTCTCTGGACAGTTCCTGAAGTCCCACGGGCTCAGGGCTTTATTCCCGTGTTACAGACTAGAACCCGGAGGCTGGAAGAAGCGCCCCAGGCACTCACCACTAGCCAGGCTCTGCTTCTCAAGGATCAGCCCACATCATCATCCCAACACCCCCTGACGTGTGGGCCAGCGTCATCCCCACGCCACCACCGATGAAGACACCGAGGGGCTGAGGGGCTGAGTCACCTGCCCGAAGTTACACATCCAGTAAACAGCGGTGGTGGTGGCGGCGCAGCGAATCTCCAGGCACAGCCACTCCCCCAGCCAGGCCCCCTGCAGGCGCTAGGTGGCAGTGGGTGAGCAGCTCGGCACACCCAGCCTCCAGCCCCTCTGTTTTCCCCTTTCCCCTTTCTGTTCCCCTCCCCCTTTCTCTTCCCAGAATCTTTCTCCACAAGAGAATCAAAACCAAACACCTCTGCGGGGTTGGGGCGGCAAGCAGCCCTGCCAGAGGGAAGGGACAAGACCCAGGCTTCAGGAGGAGAGCCCCCCGCCCCTCAGCTCCATGCCAGGCTCCCAAGTAGCTGTGCACACGCGTGTGCACACACACACACGCACGTCCACACTCACACACTCACTCAATGTGTGCGCACATGGGACCTCGCAGCATACGTGGTGGGAAGGCGCCCCCCTCGCCCCCCAACCCGGGCCCCCACCTCCCTGCCGGCTGCAGCTTATGTTGGGGGAAGAGTGTCCCAGCAGCAGACTCCCTCTTGGGGTCCCCACTGTGCCCATCCCGGTTCCCCAGGGCTCTCTTCACAGCCTATCGCCTCTGGGGTCCAGGGCTCAGCCTTGGGAACAGTTCCACAGGCTCAGGGCCACGCCACCTCCCACACCCCCGGGTCCCAGGGCAGCCACACTGACCTGAGAGCACTGGCCCAGCACATGGTTCTCGTCCTGTCTGTCGATGGCCTAGGGGCAGGTGTCCGGAGACCCAGGGAGGCCATATGGTTCAGGGGCCATAGGGCGGACCTGCAGCCCATGTCCCCCAGGCGGGGAAGGCCCGGTGCCCCGGCATTGTCCTGGGCACTGCCCAAGTAGCCGTGTCTACAGCTGCCTCCTGCTGACAGCCGCCCGCTGCATCTGGGGCCCGTGGCCGCTGGGCTTCCTCCCCACCAGACTTCCTGTTGCCGGGTCCCTGGGCAGCCCCCGCTCGCCAGCACTTCCTGCTTTCTACCCTCCTGGGTCCTAAGGCCCAAGCGAGGCCCAAGGCTGCACCCGTCAGTGCTGTTAGGCCTGCTGGGGTTTAGCGACCCCTGCCCCTATGTCCTACTGCAGAGACCACAGCTCTCCAGGTCCCGGGGCAAGGCCAGCTTTGTCCCCTAGGAGGAAGCCCCCCACTGGTGCCGGACACTCACTTCCTATGGCCACCTCTGCATACTTGGCTTCTCTCCAGAAAGCCACCAAAGCCCCTTCCCAGCCCTGGGCAGTCACACTGTATCCCCTTGGCCCCAGAAGCCCCCCGCCCCAAGGAGCAGATGCTTATACCCAACGCAGGGAGTTCACTACGTCCACCTCTCTGCCCTTTGACATCAAGGGACCAAGAGACCAGGTTCCGAGCTCATCCCAGGCATTTCCTGCCACCCTGTCTCCCCCTCTACCACAGGCGTCCCCCACATCCCCAGCCGGGCATGGCCTCCGTGACAGAGCCGATCACCGCCTCTGGCAATCACTGATCTCAACACCAGGCTTGCTGAGTATCAGAGCGTGCTCCTGCCACTGCCCCCTCTGGCCCCGGGTCCCATCAGAATGTGACCCTACGCTGCCCCACAGAGGCAGGGTTCCTCGCCTGCCCAGATCCACAGCCAGAAAGTTGGGGAGCAGAGACTCAAGCCCAGGCTGTTCAGTGCTGAGCCCCCACATCCCCAAGCCCTCCTCTCCTAAGCTTGGGCCTCAAGGTCATACCTCTCCCACAGCATCCACCGCCCCGGACCTCTGCCCAAGCCCCCGTGCTACCTGGGGGCCTATCTGGGGTCACAGGCCACCTGCTGTCTCTTCAAGGACGTGGACCTTGACTTTGGTGTCTGAGCTGTCCACAGATGGGCACCCTGGCCTCCCCAAGTCTAGGCCAGCCTCAGTGCCCTTTGGTGGCCAAGGGCAGACTGTGCTTTTGGTAGAAAGCTGGCCACAACAGACAGACAGATGGTAGCAAGGGGAAGGTTAGGAGGAGGGTTTCTGCCCTTTCTTCCCCTCGGCAGCCTGCCCAGGGCAGAGAGAGGGCCCAGAGCACGACTCAGCTGGACGCTCAGCTGACCTCTGTCCTGTGCCAGCTGTGTGGCCTCACATCTACGTAGTACCTCTGAGCCTTAGTTTCTTCATCTGTGAAATGGGTGCTGAGGGTTGAGATAAAATAGCAGGTGAGGAGCCCCTGGGCCATGATCTAGCCAGGACAAGCCAATAGGGCAGTTCTGGGCCAGGGTGGGGGCCTCAGCCTCAAGGGGCTATGAGGTCAAGAGAAGGTGGCCCAGCAGGTGCTAGATCGGGAGGGGGCTGGATCTGACAGAGGTAGGTGGAGTTTGCCCTGGGGGAGGCATGGGGGGCGGTGCTCAGGTGAGGAAGTCAAAGACAGGACAGGGGCTCAGGGCAACGTCCCAGGGTGGGGAGGGATCCAGGGCCAACAGGTGACCGAGGCCCAGGGAGGCTGGGCTATAGGCGTGGGGGCGAGAACCGGGAGCCAGCCACACTCCCTGGGATGTCCCGCCCCCGCTGGACAGACAGAGGATAGGTGAAGAGGCCTGAGGTCCAGGCAGCAGCAGAGCTTCCCCTTGCCCTTGCGCCCCTTGAGGGCCCCCAAGCACCTAAACACAGCAGAGGTAAGAGTGGCCAGAGGGCCATGAGGGGAATGGGTCAGACCCATGTTGGCCCCTTCTCCAACGTTCGTCTCCCTCTGGGAGGTGGACGTCAGGAGTCCTGGGCTGCTATGTGACCTTGGCAGGCCCCTCTTCTCTGGGCCTCAGTTTCTCCATATGCCCTCCTACCTCCTGAGGCCACTCTACCCTCAGAGTGAAGAACACTGCCATTTATATTCTGAAAACAGAGGGCTCTCCAATAACTGCAGCTCCGTGACCGTTTCCGGTGTGCTAGAGAGAGCCGCGGAGCTGAGCCCACGCAGCATCCCAGCAGCGAGACACGTGGAGCACGGCTGTGGTCTCTAGCCCACCCGGCCCTGGGTGCAGCTCCTCCTCCTGCCCCCAAGCAGGTGCCTCAAAGTGCCAGGCTTGGGGACCACCCCACCGCCCCAGACGTAGGGCACTTACCAGAGTGGGTGGGAGTCAGCCAGCAGGGCCAGCAGGAGCCAAGGGTCAGCCTGAAAAAAAAGAGAGAGGGGGAGCTTTCACTCTGGGTTCCTGGGGTCTTCAGCCTGCCCAGGAGCAAGACAAACACGTCACACAGCGTGACCTCTGCAGCCGGGCAGTCGGCCTCACCCGTGTGCTCACAGCCGGTCCTATCATGACCTGTGCTGACCATGAGGACACTGTCATTCAGAGATGCTGGCACCAGCCAGGCTGACAGCCAGAGAACGGAGGGGCGAGGAATGGAAACGTGTCCCTGGGAACCCCGGCCTCGGGTCTCCTGCAGGCACCCTGGGCCCCTGGGCCCGACCTGGTGCCCACCTGCCACCTTCAGGGGCAGCGCAGGCACTAAAGGTGCTGAGGAGGGCCTGCTGGGCTCCAGGGAGGGCCTGGGCCCAGGGAGGGCTGGCTGGCACCCACAATGGGGAAAACGTCAACTTCTCAAAATAAGATGCTTTGTATCAGCCTCTCCCGCAGGGCCTGGGTCCACCTAGAGCCAGCTCTAGGACCCCCAGCCACAACCCCCCTCCCTTCTCTGAGCCTCACTCTTCTCTCCATGCTAGATGCTACCTTCAGGAGCAGGGCTACAAGGGTGGTACCGGGCAGAGGGAGTGGGTGATGTAGAGGACAGGGCCTGCCCAGAGTCACCCAGTGTAGGTGGGGGGCCCCAAAGAGAAATGTCTAAGTCCTAGTCCCCAGCAACTACGCATGTGACCTGATTTGAAAAGGGGCCTTGCTCAGATAGTTAGGGAGCTCATCCTGGATTAGCCAGATGGGCCCTAAAGCCAATGACAAGTGTCCTTATAAGAGAAAGAAGACATAGAGAAGAAGATGGCATGAAGACAGAGGCACGGATTGGAGTGATGCGGCCCTAAACCAAAGAAGCCAAGGATTTCTGTAGCCACCAGGAGCTGGAAAAGGCAAGGGAGACAGGATGCTCCTCTAGAGTCTCCAGAGGTAGCATGGCCATGCTGACACCCGGATTCTGGATTTCTGGCCTCCAGGACTCTGAGAGAGTAAATGTCTGTTGTTCTGGGGCGCCTGGGCGGCTCAGTTGGTTAAGCGGCCGACTTCGGTTCAGGTCATGATCTCATGGTTCATGAGTTCAAGCCCCACATTGGGTTCTGCGCTGTCTGTCGGCTCAGAGCCTAGAACCTGTTTCTGATTCTGTGTCTCCCTCTCTCTCTGCCCCTCCCGTGCTCACACTCTGTCTTTCTTTCTCAAAAAATAAATAATAAAACATTTTTTTTAATTAAAAAAAAAGTCTGTTGTTTTAAGCCCCCAGGGTGTGGTACTGGGTTAGGACAGCCTTAGGACACTATCACACACAGGGACTCTCCAAAGTCTTTTCCCTGGACCAACTTCACTTAAAGCCCAGGCATGTCCTGCAGGGAGAGGCTGGTCCTTCACGCTGCGCCCCGCTTCCGTGGGTGTCCAGCCGGATGGAGCAAACCTGAGTTGGCTCCCAGGCTGCGCACAGAGTAAGGGCCTAGCCCACCACCTCCTACCCCCCAAGCAGGGGCCTGGATGCCACACCCAGCTCAGACTCACCACGCTGGCTGGGCACCCGTCCTGCCTCTGGTTGGCACCCCTGGCCAGGCCCTCCCTAGCACATTGCCACCATGAAGCAGAGGTCAGCCTGGGTCCCTGGCCAAGTATGTGGGGCCTGCCTCCTGCTTCCTGCCCTGGGCCCATTAATCATGGCCCATTCCCAGTACCTGCAATTGCTTCTACCTGCAAACTAAATCCAACAAGTGTTCCCTCCTCCTTTGAAACACAGAACCATCTAGTATCTCAGGCCCTCCTCGGAAGTCTCCTGGTCAGTGGCACAGCCTGACACACCAGAGTATCACACGGATACCCCCAGCACTCCCCGATGGCCTGGGGCCCGCTGAACCCCGTGCCCCATGGCAGGGCCCAGATGGACAGATGGACAGGTGGGTTCAGAGCCATGGCAACACACACGGCCATGCCCCTCACATGACTGTAACTAGCACCTGCCTAGGCTGTCTCTCAGAGCCAGAACGTCCTTAGAGTTAATCTGACCCTGAACAAGAACCGATATCCAGTGTGGCTGCCACCAATGCCCATCCGTGGCCCAGGACCCCTCCTTTGTGAGATGAGGGGTAGCCGGGCACCGAGCAGGTATTCAAGATTGCCAACTGCAAAACAGAGATGAAGTGGATGCATTGGAGCCTGCCAGTGTCCCCAGAAAGACAGCAGCGTGCTGGGGTCAAGAAGGTCCCCAGGGTCTCGGGGCTGCCCAGGGTAGAGGCAGGAAGCGTCCAGCCACTCCTTTGTCCAAGGGGAGAGAAAATTAAGGGAAGTGCAGAAAGAGGCCCACATGCATGGCTGCCCCCCTGGGGCCTGGGCTTCAGGGCCAGGATGGGATGGGGGTGGGGCTTTTACTATTGGACACTTGGCCCGCCAGCTCTGTCCCCAGAGAAGACTCACTAGGCCCACACATCCCTGGATGCCGCACCAACCACACAGCACCCTGGAGCTTTCCTCCCCGCTGGCCTGGCGTCTCTGCCTCCGGCAAACATTCCCAAGCAGGGCAGCAGGCTGAGCAGAGCCGGGGCCCTCATGGGGTTGGGGGTGCCCCCAGGCTCATACCCAGGACAGAGCATAGCCTCCCAGAGGGTCAGGCTCCCCAGGAGGAAGCTGGGGCCTGGCCAGGAAGAAGCAGCACACAGGCAGGAGGGAGGACAGTGGGAGCTCCGGGCCAAGGTCCCCGTGTGAGGGACAAGGGCCACAGTGGGCAGGCTCGGTCTGGGGGGAGTTTGGCATCGTCACTGGCCTGAGCCACTCTCCTGCCTCAAACCGAGGGCCAGCAGAAGTGCTCAGGATTCATGCTTCAGTTCATCCCAACACGGACGAGTCTGAGCCTTTTAACTGCTTAAGAAAAAATGTCCCAGAGCGCTGATGTGTGCCCCGAGTTCCTGGCCTGTGCCCGTGGGGGCAGCCTGCCTCTCTGTCAGCCTCGCCGCAAAGTTCGACCCCCAAGAGATGCTCGGTGCTGCCTGCCCCTGTGGCTCCCCATGCGAGGGCTGCCTCCTTGGTAGGTGAGGACAGCACGGTGGCAACTGCACAGGCTTCCTTGGGGACAGGCCTGGCTCAACCCCCTCTCCTAAACTGGTGGCCCACTCTGAGCCTCAGCTTCCTCATCTGAAGAATGGGGTGGACACTTCGGTGTGGGGCTGTCCCGAAGACCATCTGGCACGCCGGTGGGCAGGGAGACACCAGGGTGCCTGGTCTCGGGGGCTCCATTGGCAGCACCGTCACCGCGGTCATGATGGGTCGGGGGAGCGCGCTCTCAAGCCATCCTGCTCAGAGCTGGGCAGCACCTTCCCATCGCGCCCCTCGGGGTCTGGACCCTTGACACGCCAGTCTCCCTGGCCACCGCCGGCCCCATTCTGAGCCACATTCCCGTAGTGCTGGGAACTGCATCGGGGGGGGGGGGGGGGGGGGACGCCGGCTACATGCAGGAGCCCTGTCCCAGCTCCCAGGAGAGTCGGCCCCTCCCTTCGCATCCCGCACCTCAGCTTTTCGGTCTGTCTGGGGACGACCTGCCCCTCCCTCAGCATCGGCCCCAGGGGACAGCCACTCCCCGGGTCCGCCTCCCACAGCGGCCCGGCCTGAAGCGGCGCGGGGCACTCTGTGCAGCCCGTCCCTGGCTGGCTGGGTGCCCCTCACTCCCCATGGCGCCCATTTGCTGAATCAAACCATTCACCTTGCCTCAAGCACGCCCACTTCCCCATCCCTGGGGGCCTTTGGCTACAAGGCAAACTCCCCACTTGCTGAGGCCGAGGCAGGGAGGTCATGAAGGCTAAGATGTCTTCCTCCCTATAGTCCCCTCTTGCCCAGAACAGGGGCCTTGGCGCCCGCCAAGCAGGGCCTGGCCCCTCCCCAGAGTGACTCGCCCCAGCCTGTGTCCCCGTCCACAAAGCGAGGGCAGCGGCCATCACTGACAGGCAGACGTGGGGCCAGACCGGCACCCTCACACCCCAAGCAGCACCTAGTGAGCCAGGCCCTAGGCCGACAAGGCTGCCCAGCACTGCTGCTGACCTTCCAGGGGTCAAGGGAACAAGGGTGGACAGGAGATCTGGTTTTTTGTCGGGACGCCCAGAAACAGACACGTCTCCTCGGAGGTCAGAGAGAAGCTGGTCCCTGGCCAGATGAGGGACCAACAGGGAGTACGACTTCCCAAAATCCAGCCTGCCCCCCCTCAGCCTTCCCAGGCCACGCCACACCGGCTCGCTCAGCACACGCTCACTGAGCACCCATCCTACTGGGCGGCAGAAGGCTCCAGAAGGCGGGTCAGGTGCTGGGTTCGAGGCCTGCCTCCCCAACAGAGGGCCTGGTTCCTGCCACCAGCCCCAGGCTGGCCTCCTCAGGGACAGAGGCCACCATCCACCAGACCCTCCCGGGGACCCCTGGGCCACACACACATCCCATGGAGACAAACTCCCCACTTGCTGAGGCTGATGCAGGGGGGTCATAAAGGCCTAGATGCCTTCCTTCCTGTAGTCCCCTCTTGCTACAGAAGGCCAGGCCAGTGCCTGGGATGTCCACCCGGCGCCAGTGCGTCAGCCCCATGGCCGGATGGTCCCCAGCTGCTCAAGGGTAAACACTCGGCTGTGGTCCCAGTGAGGAAAGGGAGGCTGGGCAGGCGGCGCCGCCCATGGGACCCAGAGCCCAGAGCCACCTCACCCACACTGCACGGCCTGGCGTTGCCTCCGAGAGGGGCTCCCACCCAGGTGGAAAACATACCAGCCCAGAGGCCAAGGGGAGGCGGGCCGCGGGCTCCGGGCAGGGGTGGGACAGACCATGTGGCGTGCTGGCGCATGCCACCCTGTCCTTGTGGGCTCAGGGTTTGCTTGTTTTAAACTCATGTCCAAAGCCCAGGGACAGCCCCATGAAGAGACATTCAGCCTGAGCCTGGCTCGCCGCTGTCAGTCCCTGCAGGGCAGGGAGGGCGCTGCTCACCCCAGGACAAGGCCTGGCAAGAGGCAGAAGCCAAAGTCTCGTGGTCTCCAGCGAGAACTTGGTAACTCCTGCGGGGTCTCCTGAGGGCTGGCGGGCTCAGGCGGGTGAGGACCACGGAGGCCGGAGGCCGGGCGTGCTCGGGCTGTGTGGACGGAGAGGTCCACACCAGCAGAGAGCCAATGAAGAGAGAGCAGGCCATCCCAGGAGCAGTATCCCCGTCAGAAAGCGGCCCCTCCAGAGCCACAGCCCAACCCCACTGGGTAGCTAAGAAAAGGGAGAGCAGGAAGTATCCCCCACTGGGCTGGGCTGGGCTGGAGTCCTGTCAGGGGGCGGGGGCGGGGGCGGGGGGGGGGCGGTCCTTAGCCCAACAGAGCTTTAGCCCAAGCCCCAGGTTCTCCGGGTACTGGGGCAGAGGGAGGCATTCAGTGCACTGCTGCCTGCTGGCAAACACCAGACCCTTCACCCCAGGATCCAAGCCGGCCCCACCCTCCATCCCATCTGCTGGGGAGGGAGCCACTAATGACTCATGTCCTTGTGACCACTATTCCACCCAGACATGGTGACACATCAGCCAGCATCCTTGGAGCAATCTTCCACATGAAGAAGCCAAGCACAGAAACCAATGGGGGGGTCTCCTGGATAGGAGGCAACTTGTGCAAATGGCCTGGGGTTGGAGTGGAGGGGCACCCTCTTCAGACAAGAGGGCCTATTTCGGAGCTGTTGTCAGGGCCACGAGCCCAGGTGAGTGTGGATGAGATTCCAGCCTGCGCCCCAGGGGAGGCCCCAGCTCAGGACCCCCTTCAGGCCTAGGCTCCGGTCCCAGGGAGACCTGGGGCAAGTCATTTCACACCTTAAGCCTCACTCCCTCATTCCCCAAATGGGCTTGTTGCTAATGATACCGTGAGGACCAAAGAAGATGGCTGACCGGAACTCTGAGTCAGGCACTTGCCCCCGCACTGGGTCTCAGGGCCCCTCAGGGTAGAGGGCACCGGCTCGGCCCAGATCTCAGTACCAGGGCAAGGGGCAACGAGGGAGCACAGCGGGGACGCCAAGGCCATGAAACCAATGCTAGGGCGGGATGCAGGTAGAGGAGGCAGCCAGAAGGCCCGGCCCCACTGCTCCTCACGGGAGCTGGAGTTAGAGACCAGAGATCGGCTGTCACGGACACACTGTAAGGACAGCAGCGCAGGCCAAGGCAAGCGGCTGCATGAGCCTCCACAGTGGCAGCTATTTGCCACGGCATCTTGGGCTAGGCCGCCAGGGACACAGCCTTGACCCTATAGCAGTCGTGGCCTTGGTCACTCCGCCATCTGTCCCAGCACCCATCTCGTTAGTATCTTTCCTGCCACGGCAGCCTCCCTTGGACCACAGGAAACCGCGGTGCTCCTTAGCACTTGACAACATGTCAGCGGTCAGGGCCGCTGCGTCAGGACAAAGAGCACGGGGCCCAGGGTCATGAGGTATGGCTTCCAAACGGGGTCCTCCCTGGACCCCTCAGTCACCAGAAACCCCAGGTCACCATCTGCCAGTGGGGTTCTGGCCTCCTGCTGACCCTGCTCCGGGCCAGAACCCAGAGCGGGGTGTCTACACAGTAAAATCCCTCCCCATTCTGCTCATTTCAGCCTTCTAGAATGAGACCTTTCTTCTGTTTTAACCCACTTACTGTTATCCTTTTATGCCCAACAGAACATTTTTAAGCTGTTTTCAACCATTTTTTCTTTGACACTATTGATTAATTTTTACTTTCTGAGTTTTTAAAATTGTATTACATTGTCTTCTGCTTCTGGTCACATTTCATTCATCAGTACATTTTACGTTGGCCTTGGGAGGTCTCACACCTGGGGCCGGGTCCTGCCCTCTCACTGCCGACCTTCTGAGGTCACCCACAGGCCAGGAAAGGGGAACATCCAGGTGACAGGCCAGCCCCCTGCCCAGGCTACAGCGGGCAGGGCCTGGGGGAGCAGGTCGTGGCCACTCCCAGGCCTGGGTCTCTGGCTGGACAGAGACAGGGACACAGACACAGAGATTGGCCCAGACGGAGGGAGCCAGAGAGAGGACAGAGGAAGAGGCCAGACCGAGGGGCAGAAGAGGGAAGGGGGAGGAGGTCAGCCCCCGATTGGAGGAACTGAGAGCAGTGTGTTCCTCCTCGGCCTGGGAACCCGGCTTGGGCGCTGGGCGGGGTGACTCACGGCCACTGGCTCCAGCCCCTGCCCCTCAGCACAGACCCCCACGGGGCCCAGACAGTTCCCAGGCGCCCGCACACTGCCCCGTTGTTCAGAGCCCCAGTGAGGAAAAGGGTCTGGCGGGGGGCCCAGGTTGGCGGGAAAGGGGCCCAGTCCTCAGTCTCTGCTGCGAGCAGTCTGGCCCTCCATTGGAGCGGGGGTTCTCCATCCAGCCGCCCTGCTGTCCTGCACACTGTCCCCTTTCCAAGGCCAGGTGTCCTGGGAGATCCTGTACCCCGGGCCCACCCCCACTCCTGGCTCTGAGCTGCAACTGAGAGGCGGGTCTCGGTTCTCGACGTTCTCAAAGGCGATCACACTCAGGCTCAAGTTCGAGGTCCTTACCCAGCTGGTGCTCAGCCATGGTGCACACCTCGCACCCCTTCCCTGACCTCCGCCCACCCCTGCTTCATAGGCTCCTGCCTGGTCTTCAGCCCCAGCTCGGAACACCCCAAGACACCCCCTGACGCCCCGTAATCAGGCCAGAGTGTGGTTCCCATAGGATTCTCAGAGCCTGGTGCAGGGCTGGCAGGGGGGCTCAGCCCGCTGCTGCCCAGGGATCCAGGCTAGGCCTTCCTGAGGCACAGAGAGCTCTGACCAGGGCCCCCAGCCACCACAGCCCAACCTGTGTGAGCCCCACAGCCCATCTGCCTGCTCTCCCCTCACCCTACCCCTGCACCGGAATCCCAGAGAGCGCCATCAGACTCCCCACCGGCAACCGCCTGGCCAGCCCTGATATCTGTCAGCTCGAGGGCCACCGCTGTCACCTCATGCTACGTCTAACTGAGGCTCCAGAGGCCAGCAGAGCCCGGAGCCAAGCTCTCAGATGCTGGCTCCTGAGGCCCCCTCCTGGCTGGGCAGCCTGCTGGGTGGGGGCGAGGGGGGACGGCTCGGTGGGCACTGTAGGAACACCCTCCCCTTTTCCAGGGAGACAGCCGTGGGTCACACCACCCATCAACACGGGAGGGTGGGGGGAGGTGCAGACTCAGTACCACCAGGGCCCAGTGCTACCCCATCTTACCGACTCTGCCTTCCCCACAGCCCCAACGGCCCCGCAGTGGAGAAGGTGACCCTGGTCAGCTGACCCCCTCTCCCCACCACACACCTAGCTCTCCTACACGTCTGATTCCCCTTCCAGCCCCCCTATTTCTGCAGAAGCTGCCTCACAGCCATTGCCACAAGGGGACCGCGCCTGGGCCAACCTCTGCCAGAGACCCTCCCACGCCCTCGGGCCGGACCTCTACACCCCCTCTGCCCGCCTCAGGCCTCTCCTTTAGAGCCTCCACACCAGCACACCACCGGGCCCTTGGCCTGGCCCCTTTTGTCCCCCTCCTGCCTCCGCTTTGAGGAGGCCCCATAGTTGGTGCCCCCCATGGCACTTCCTGTGACTTTCTTGGGTGCTGCCCACTAGCAGGGCCAGGACCACTCCCAGGCCAGGCACCCAGGGGCTCCGTGCGGGTCATTGAGGGGGTGTGTGACTCAACATGGACGCTGCTGGCTTGGGCTTGCAGTGGACAGCCTCCTCCCGCTTCCCAAGACCCCGGCCCCTGAGCAGCTGCCCCAACCCCGCCTCCTGCCTGGCTGTCCGGAAGCTTGGGTTTGGGGCAGGGCCCCCCTCCTAGATCCCCTCAGGAGTAGGGTCTCTTTCTCAACCGTCTTCCTTCCCTAGCAACTTCCTGCCCCGCAATGAACATGGCCACCACCAACCACAGCACTTCACCCTCCAGTTGTGGTCGCAGGAAAACGGGAAGACTGTTGTCAGAGAGCCCCTGCCCCAGGTGGCAGACCTTCTGAGGCCAGGCCCCCAGGACCTAAGAGCTGGGCACCAGACCAGAGACAGGCCCCTGACCTAAGGGCTGGGCATCGCCCTCCGACAACAGCAGTCCACGGCCTGGGACCAAACCGGGCTGGGAGGAGGGTTGGTCCAGAGTCTCCTGCCCCCACGCCCCCCTCCCAAGTAGCTCGCTGTGGCAAGGAGCCAGCACTGGGGTCGGGGGTCCCAGCCCTGCCACATACCAGGCAGCAGTGTCGGTATGTAAGGTCCCCAGAGGAGCATATCCTCCCTGAGCCGGACTGGAGAGACGGGAGGACCATGTGAAGGAAGGGTGACCGGTGGGGGCACAATACAGGCAAGATCCCGACGTAGGGTAGGCTGCAGGGAGCAGACACTAGGGCCTGAGTGTCACCGCCAAGCACCATCAGCTCTGACAGGGGCAGGGTGGGTCACCCAGGAGGCCTTGGTGGCCTGACACCAACTGCAGGGGCTCTGAGGCCCTCTGCTGCGTCCAGCTCACAGCTGGTCACCGTGCCTCCCGCTCAGCACCAGGAGTCACCCTGCATTCCTACAGGTCTGAGGCCTGGCAGGCCACCTCCCATCCCCCGCTGAGGGGTAGGAGACACAGCCGCTCCATCCTCTGCCCACCCAACTGACCCTGACCAGCCATCAGGGGACCCAGGGAGCCAGCACAAACAGCTTGGCCCTTTCTGGCCCCAAATAGGAGGAAAGGAAGCAGCTGGATCAGGGAAGGATGATCTTCAGGTGACAAGGCAGGCGCTGAGTGTCCCACTGCACCTGCCTCCAGCTCCGACACAAGGCTGCGGTCCTCACGCCTGTCCAGTGGGGCTTCTGGGTCCTTCCATATCGCTCTCCTGCTGGCTGCGCAGCCAACTCCACCTCGGGGACTGGCTCCTGGGGCCCCAAAGACCAGGTTCTCACCGTGGCCTGCAGTTCAGGGGAGCTCAGGCTGGCCCAATCCTGGCCCTGACACACATCTTCAGGAAGGAACAGCCACAGAGAAAGGAAAGTCTTCCATTTGGGAGGGGGGCGCAGGATACCCCACCTCAGTCTCCCCATCTGACCCGCTGGGGCCACTGAGAGCATCTGGCACCCACAGCAGGGGCAGGGCGGCCGGTGGGGTGGGCAGGGGTCGGCGGCATGAGGACAGAAACCTTTGGGCAAGGCCGCAGCGCAACAACCCGTGATTATCTGATCGGCGACTCCACGAACCCGGCAGCGGAGGCTTCCTGGATGACGCTGCACACTGGTCTCAGAGGCAGAGCAGACAGTTAAGTGCAGGCAGGTAGCAACAAGCCAGCTCCAAAGAGGGCTTGGCCCTGCCCTGCCCCCCCACCCCTACCCGGTGCCACCAGCCCAGCGACACTCGAGGCCTTCGGGAGTTTCTGGAATGTTCCATGGTGAAACCTCCCCTCCTCTGGGCCAGGCCTATGTGGGCACCCTGTCTTTTACGAGTTCTCAGTGAACACAGTGACCAGAGAGGGGACTAGGAGGCCCAGAGGAGGCACCCAGTTACGGACCAGAAAGGGACCCCTAAGCACCAGGCAAAACAGACACTTATGTCTTTCATTAAACTGCTCCTGAGGGGCAGAGCGGCCGGGCTGGTGTCTGCCAGCAGGTTTTGCCCTCCACCTGCAGGCCTGTCTACTCCCGGCCCCCACGCTGACCAGGCCGTGGTGCACAGAGCAGCAGCGTATGCAGGGGGCAGAGGGCTGGGGGTGGCAGTGCTCGGAAGGGTCCACTTCTGCTCTGGAGACAAGGGCTGGAGCAGGGGGGCAAGGGCCCAGGCTTCCAGGCAGAGTCCCAGGGGGACTGGGAACCAAGCCAAGGCCCCATCCCACCATTCCAGACCCCAAGGTCTAGCTCTGACCTTCCCCCACCTTGCTGGGCTCCTAGTGTGGCTCGGCGCATGGGTGGGGCCTCACGGGCAGCCAGGGTGTGAGGACATATGGCCCTTCAACTGCAGAACAGGGCTGCTGGATCACATCGCCTCGGCAAGGCTGGAGGAGACCCTCAAAATGGAGCTGCCTGGAGTCTGGGGGCGCACCCTTGATGGGGCCCCTCACGGGGCTTGAGATGCCCACTATGAGGGCTCTTAGGCAGCATCTCATTTACTTTTCCCCAAAACACCAGGAATTCGAACTAGTTTTACCCTATTTCACACGGAGAGAACCCAAGTCCTGGGAGTCACTGAGACCTGAAGCTGATGCAGGTTGCCTCTGTGCTGGGAAGGAGCCTCCCCCCCCCCCCCCCCCCCCCCCCCCCCCCCAGCTCTGAGGAGCCCCCCACCCCCACCCCTGCCTCCACCAGCTCTGAGGAGCCCCTCATCCCCACCCCCACCCCTGCCTCCACCAGCTCTGAGGAGCCCAACCCAACCCCTGCCAACTCTGAGGAGCGCCCCCACCTCTGCCAGCTGAGGAGCCCCCCACCCCCACCCTGGCTAGGTCTGAGAATCCCCCCCAATGCCCCCCCCTCCGGGAAGCCTGCTGGGCTGGCTCAGTCCCCGCCCTCGCCCTCCGGGGAGCACACACCATCACCACCACCTCAGACTCTCAGACTCGGGGTGGGGGGCGGGGAACCTCGCTCCCTCTACAGGCTCCAGCAGGCACCCACACCTCACCCAGTGGCCTGGAACAGGCATGCTTGGCAGCAGGCCATCCCCACCCTGGGCTCAGTGCAATAAACATCTGATTCACAAGGAAACAGGGCACTTCTCGGAATCAGAACGTGGCTGCAAGGACCAGAGGTGTGGATACCACACGGGTGCCCTGCTCCCCAGGCCCCGCTGAAATCCCCAGGACACCGCCTCCCGCAACCAAGCACACCCACCCCATCCCGTGAGACCAGCTGGCAAGGACGGCTAGAACCGAGCGTGGCCAGCCTGCGTGGGCCGGGGTGAAGGACACCGCTGACCTGCCAGCAGGTTCCAGCGCCGTCTACAGTCTGGGGCAGGCTGGGCAGGGGCTGACCGTTCAGGTGGCCTCAGAGCTGGAAGTCACCTCAAACACAGTGAGGCCCCTCCCCAATGAGAGCCCAGCTCAGGTTGGCATTTATTTGACTTGCATTGCCCCTGGCGATCAGGTACAGCGCTGGAACCTGGCCCCCAAGGCCAGATTTCTCCGTGTGGGCCAGAACTGGGGGCTTCTTTCCCCTGAGGGCCCAGAAGTATCACAGTGTCACTCAGAAGGCTCAGGTCCCCGGCCTGTGGTTGAGAGGTACTCCCATCCCTCTGGCCCCATCCTGTCCACCCTGCCCTGCACGGCCCACAGAGGCGGTGAGGAAAGTGGTCCTGTCTGCCCACCTGCCTGCCGAAGGCTACAAAGAGCCCAGAATGTTCTCCCCACCACCTCTGGGACTTACGTGGTCCACACATGGGGCCCGCCCCAGCCTGAGAATGGCCGGTTAGGGCCACAGGAGAGATCCAGAGGCCTTGTGGAGAGAGGCAGCCTGCCCTGGGGGGCATTCTGAGAGTCCTCTCCCTGCCCCCGCCAAGGCCCCTCTGCCCTTTCACTTGTTGCCCCATTTGTGCCCTCACCATATGTGGAACACACCAGGCCACTCTGGTCAAACTGGTCTGCCCCCCCACTGCCAGCCTTTGGCCCAGTCTGTCACTGCCTCCACGGCCGTCCACCATGGCTCAGAGAGCAGCCCCCCTCTCTTTCCACTGCAAAGCCCGTCTGCACGGGCCACCTCCCCCAGCCAGGTTGCCCAGACTGGCCGCACTGCGTGGCATTTAAGGACCATGTGTGCATGTGCCTGGGACTTACTGAGGCCACCTACTAGTTTGCCAGTCACTGACCCTGGGCTTCTCACCACAGAGCTTAAGGACAGAAGCCAGGGGGACCCGCGTGGCTCCCCAGCCCTGGCCACTCCTCACAGATTCGGGCCTTTGCCAGGAGACCCAGGCGGAGCCTCTCCATGCCGGGCCCCACACCTGCTCCTAAGCAGAAGTGGTCCAGCTGTGCCTGCTGTCCAGCCTGGACCCCACCTCCGGTGGCTCATGGTCACTGAACACCAACCACGTGCCACTGCCAGCCCCTCGGACACACAGCACCAGTCATTAGATGGAGAGGCTCACTGCCGCGGCTTACAGATGAGGAAACCGGGCCTCAGCAATGATCTCCCGGACGAGATCACACAGCTGATGAATCGAGACGGCCACGTTCAAACCCAGGACCCCGCCACCTGTGACCAAGCTGGGCCACCTTGTCTGTCTGTGCTCTCTCAGGCTTCCCATCTGCAGGGCTGCCTGTGAGCGAGCATCCATGGGGGCAGGGAGGCACGTGAGGTGCTAACTCAGCACCTCACTTCCCTCTGTCCACGTGAGCACAAAGGGACAAAACAGATTGGCATCCCACCACCCACCTTCTCTCTCTCCTAGGCCCGTCTCCTTGGGGGGCTCTTTCCTGACTCTGTAGGCCGGAGGGACCACAGGGCCAGGGCCCAGTCAGCACCCTCTTCCCAGACAGCTGACAGGGACTGGCCTGGGCCATCTACCTGCCCTTCTGCCTGCTCCCTCTGCCCACTGGGGCCTGTCCCACTGGGTGTGCTCCAGTGTGGGACACAGAACCAAGAAACAGGGGTGGGGAGGCCGGGAAGGGGAGCTTGACAGTCTTTATGGTTCAGAGCCACCACCCCAGCCCCCTGTTCCACCGGGAATGGAGCCCTGATTCCAAGGGTCCCTGCGGGGGCATCCTGGGCAAAAGACACAGTTGTAGGAGTTCCAGCAGGTGATGGGGCCCGGCCCCCTCCTCTGCTTTTGCAGAGCGTGGCATGGACAGGACAGGGGGCTGACTCCCCAGGAGCTGAGCTGGACGCAAACCCAGGATCCTGTTCCCACTCCAGGATCCACCACGCCCCCTCAGCCCCCCAACTACTGAGAAGAAAGACTGCACATGTCACCGTCATCATCATAGTTGTCACTGCAAGTAACGTTTTCTGCACCCCTTTGCGCCGGGGACTGGCTGACGCCTCATAAGCAGGATCACACGTCTGTCATGTGCACAGGCACCCCAACAGTGCCACACAGAGCCCTCGTCCTAGGCCAGAGCCACCTCTGAGGGCGGGCCTACTGAAGGACCACCAGCCCACAGGCACAGACGAACAAATGGAGACACAGAAGGGAGACGTGAGGCGCTCGAGGTCACCAAGGGTGGCAGAGAGCACAGGCCCCAGGCTGACACAGGGCAGCAGGACTCAGTCCCCGTCAACCCTCTCAGAGGAAGTCACAGTCAGCACCACCTCACCAGGGGAAGCCAGAGGCCAGGAGCCGCAGGAAAATGCTGCGCTCCTAGAAGGGACTGCGCTGGCATGCAGGAAACAGTCCCCAACGCTGAATTCTCCCATCTACTCTACCATCCTCTCTGACATTCACTGTTTCCCCAAATAAGTCTCGGAGACTCCCAGGGCCAAGGATCTATCAGTCACTCACACTTCAGTGTGAATCAGCTCCAATAGGCAGCTTTCCTCCCACCTTTTGGATTACTGGGAGGAGGTGGGAGCAAATTCCTGCTCTGAGCCTTCGGGGGCTCGGACCGGTGGGTCCCCGGGAGGGGAGGGACTCTGTGGGGCCCGCGAGCCCCAAGGTCCCAGGGAAGCAGGGGAGGGGGTGCGGCGGGGGGAGCAGAACGAAGAGAGATACGCGGCCCAGACGCGACGAAACTCCCATCCACCCCTAGGCCTCCGGGGTACACCGTGCGCGCCCCCGAACCCGCGAGCTTCCCCCGGCAGCGGCGCCGAGGACCCTCGCCCCGGGAACCCCGGCCGGTTCGGGGGATTCGATCGCGCCTCGCTTGTGCCTTACCCGTGAGGCTCTGCTCCCGGCCCGCCGGCCCTGCGTCCCGGCGGCGGCTCCCAGCTCCGCCGCCAGGCGCTCCCGCCCGCG
>NC_043700.1:192487247-192503948 GCF_006229205.1 Suricata suricatta
CCCCCACCCCCCACCCCCAGCAATCCCGAGCCTGCTGGAGGAGGTGGTGTTTGTCCCTGACCCGACCCCTGACTCATGGATCTGACTCTGATTAGGAGGTATGGGGCGGAGATACAGAATCAATCCCTCCAGGCAGAGAAGGACTTGCTGGGAACTGAGCCTCTGGAACCTTGCCCTAGTCGGGAAAGAGCCCCAGGGCACTTTGAGCTGGTTCCAAACAGGGACACAGCCAGCGGACCAGTTCTGGACTCCCAAAGCGGAGGGGTCTGGCTCCAACACTGTAAGGCCCAGAAAACAGGGAAATTTTCACTTTGCCTCTTGGGAAGCTCCCAGCCAACAAGGCCACTTCCAATAGCTGAGGAAGTGAGGGGGATTACAGTCCAGATTTAGACCCAAATAACCCTGTTTAAGAGGCAGGGACTTAGTGGAGGAAGGGGACTTGGCAGGTCTCATAGGGGAAAGGCCTTTCTGGGAGGAATATCTTCCCCTGACTGGAGGGGTGGGGGCAGGGAACCATAAAGGCCAGGTAGACAATGTGAGCAACGTAGATAGAGTGAAGGGGTTCTGGGAGGAGGGAACAAAGCCTGCAAGCTTGTAGGTGAGTGAAGCCTTCTGGGAAGGGGTTCATGGCTTAGGGCTTGAGGAGGAGGAGGTGAAGCTCATCTCCACAAGGAGTGGAGGCTGGACCCTGGTCCCAGAGCCTAGGAACAGGTGAGCAGAGGAAGAACAGGATCTGGCTGGGTGCCAGAAGAGGTTGGTGGGGGGGGGGCTATGGGGGTAGGGGGCTCAGTCAGTTGAGGGAAGGACTTCAGCTCAGGTCATGATCTCACGGTTCCTGGGTTGGAGCCCTGCTTTGGGCTCTGTGCTGACAGCTCAGAGCCAGGAGCCTGCTTTGGATTCTGTGTCTTCCTCTCTCTCTGCTCCTCCCCCGTTCATGCTCTGTCTCTCAAAAATAAATAAAAGTTAAAAAAAAAAAAAGCAGTTGGTGGGGAGAGCAGGCCAGCCCACCAGAGGCTGGGCCTTGCCCAAGTGGGAGGCCAAGGTCTGCCTCTCTGTGTTGCATTGGGTACGAAGGGCCAGAGTCCAGCAGGGGGAAATGGCTGGACTGGCTGCTCTGAACCACGCAGGCATGGGAGTCATCCAGGGGCCGATGCTGAGGTCTCTGAGGGTCTGAAGGAGACGTCGCCAGGCAAGGGGGGGTGTCCAGGTGCAGCTGGCAGAGCTCAGATGCATCACAGTCCACCTGTCCCCAGCTGCCTGGCAACAGGTCCCAGGCCCCAGAGAGGGGAAACCTGGCTGCCACAGTTCGTGTGCTCTCTGGTGAGACCCACTTGGGGCCAGAGAAGTTACCCAGGAGTGGGACAGGCCGGAAAACCAAGTGGCCAGGCCCATGCCCACTAGGAAGAGACCACGGTGAAGGCAGGACCACTTGAGAGGAAGGTGCAAAGCTAAGGAAGGGGTGGTCGGAGGCAGGTAAGGCTACGGGAAAGCCTTCAGCCAACAGGGACTCAGTTTCTCTCTCTGTGACATGGGGGAGGACATCTGGTAGATGGGGGAAGAATAGGAGCCAGCAAAGGGCCTGACCCCAGCCCTGAAGCCCCCAGGGTTGCTGGATACTCTCCCTGCTCGGCCCAGCACCACCCCTCACCCTGGCCCCAGTCTGTGACTCTACTGGCCCACCCACAGCTGACTCTGGCTCTCAGGGCTGAACTTAGACCAGAGACTCTGAAATTCTACCCCTCCAGGCCCACAGAAGCTTGTGGAAGTGGCTGGGCTCAGGCACCATTAGCATCCCACGTGGTCAGCTCACTCGTGGAACAGGGCTCCGTGCGGAGGAGGCTCAGTGCCAGCTCGGCTGGGCTGGGGCTCCTGGCAGAGTGCTCATTACCTTGCGGCTGGACGTACCTGTGTTCTGACGTTCAGCAGATCAAGTGCTGGCCCTCTGCTGGGCCCTGGGACCCCAAAGTGATGGAGGGCAATCCTTGCTCTTGCTTCTCTCTCATGGGAAGGAGAGATAGACACATGAGCAGACATCATCGTGTCATCCATGAGTGAGCGAGTGGCTGGGGACAGGGGTAGATTCAGAAAAGAGTGGACAAAAACCAGACACTCATGCCCCCGGCCCCTGCATGACGGCAGGACAGGCTAGGGGCTGGCTTCAGATGCCACATTCCAAGGTGAGTGACGGCGGAGAGGCTCACGCGGAGGGTTTGGACAGACCAGGTGGCCAGAGAAATGTCTCCCAGGAACGCCACCCGCCCGTGTGCGCAGGCGTCTCAGGCGAATGGGGAAGAGTGTGCAGCCCCCGCCTCGGAGAGAACGGAGAGCTCACCTTGCTTCTGTCCTTTCTCACCAGTCTGACTCCAAGCCGTGGGCAGAAGGGAGTCCCGGCTGGGGCCTCAGGGCAGCTCAGAGCGGCCTGTCGAGCCGGGGAACACAGGAGGCAGGGCAGAGAGCTGGGTGCCCAGGGGACCCCTCGGAAGCTTGCAGGGCCGGCGCTGGTGAGGGGGGGCTCTGGCTTGCTGGGGGGTATGCAGGCAGGCCTGGCCATGCAGGTGAGCAGAGGTGAGGCAGGGAGCTCTGGCTGGCCAGAGGAGAGGAGTGGGGCAGGCCTCCCTAGAGCAGGACCACGTTAGTGGCACACGGTGACACCTGAGGCACACCCATGGGATGATGGCCACAGAGCAGGGTTGGTCACTCTGCCACATCGTCACTAGGGGAGTCACGGATGCTCACTTGGTGGGCTGTGCCAGGGCCCAGAATGTCTGGAGGCAGCTGCAGACATTCTGCAGGGGGTGGTTCGGATTACAATGAGCCGAGGGGCAAGATCTGCTGCCAGAGGTCATCCCCTCCCCAAAACCTTGGAGTGCTAAGGGGTTCCGTCCCCGTCATGAGCCCTGGCCACGCCCAAAGTCACATCGCCAGCCTCTGCGCTGAGCACCAGGCTTCCCACAGACTCCTGATCCATGGCCCACTTGCCATCTCTTCCTGGGTATCCCCAAACATCTCAGGTTTGACACCCCACTTCCCCTGCCCTCCCCATCTCCAGCCTCCTCTTCCCTCCTCTTACTCCGTGCTTACCTGGTCTGTCTAGAATCCTGACCCCTCTCAGACCCTCACTACACCGTCCTCTCTCATCTACTCTCCTGCTCCTGTCCTTGCTTTATGGCATCCAGTGTCACACCAGAGGGATTCAGTCACGATGCCAGTGAGATCATGTTACCTGTCCACTGTGGAATCTCCCAGAGCAAATGGCTGGGTTCTCACTGAGGGCACGTGTCTGCACAACACTTCTGCTCCCTCTCTGAGCGCCTCTCTCCCTACTCCCCACCCCCAGCGGCCCCACTGACCTTGCTGCTGGGGAGGGAGCTCTGTAGGACACAGCAGGCACATTCCTACCCCAGGGCCTTTGCACTTGCTGTTCCCTCCTACGTCACTCTTTCCCCAGATTTCTGTGCGGCTCACCTCTCCACTTCCCTCAGGCTCTGCTCCAGTCCCACTCTCTCCGACAGTTCTCTCCTCACTTCTCTTTTCAAAGATGCCCTCCGTCCTCATGCTCCCCTCCCCCATCCTCCTCTGAACCCTAATGTGTCTGTACGTGTGTATACATATACCCCTCCCCCTAAATCTCTCTGTATTTTTATTGGTTACAGTTGGACCCCTCTGGAATGTCATCTTACAAGGTCAGGACCATGGTTGCCCGAGTCACTGCTGCCTCCCGAGGGTCTCGGTGCCTTCCTGGCACAGAGTAGATGCTCAAAAAATGGCTGTGGGGTGAATAGACAAAGGCCTCAAGGGGCAGCTGTGAGGGAAGGGTGGGTTTAGGCAGAACTGGCCTACTGGGTCCCTGTGTCCAGAGGACCTTGGGCACATCAACCTTCTCAGCCATCCCGGCCCCAGGAGCGGAGCTTAGTCTTACTGAGCACCGCCTCACCAGGCTGGCTACAGGGGGAAAGGAAAGGGGCTCGGAACACCTTGGTGGGCTTGCTCCCAGCCGGCCAAGGCCACGGGCTATACCACTGTACCCTCTGGCAGTCTGCCTGCCCCGCTGGAACAGCAAGGATCAGGTGTCCACCCCACTGCCCCAGCCCCCTGCACGGGGAGGCCATTGGGAACCGCAGGAGCAGGGCCTCAGGGCCCAGCAGGTGAAGGGGAGGTAGTGAGGCTGTGAGGCAGGAGGGGGTGCTGGCTGCTGGTCTCCGATGTGCCCCTTCCAGGGGACTCACTAGCAGTATGTGCTCTGGCAAGGAGAAGGGGCTGAGGGGGAGCTGTCGGCCTCAGCTCCAGGCCATTTCTGAACCTCCAGCACTCCCTCACTCCACCCGACCCTCCTTTGCTGGGGGACCAGTAGTGGGGGGGGAGGCAGGGAGCGGGCAGTGGAGGCGGTGGCTTACGGGATGCCAGAGCTCCTACAGCTGGTCTCCCCACTGCCCCCTAACCCTCTTGCATCCTTCCTGGGAGAAGCAACTCAGTATCACTGCCCCAGGAGCAACCCCCTGCATTCCTGCACTTGCCCACCTACAGCCCAGCCCCACCCACCGACCTGTGTAGCCCTGGCTGGAACTCCCAGCTTGCACTGCACACCAGGCAGGGGGCCCAGGGCAGGGCCCTGGCCATCCGCTCCACGTCCCCGTACTGTCCAGCACAGGGCCCTGACCGAGGCTGCCGTCAGGGCCGGTCCTGTCTGTGGGCTTCTGGGTGGGCAGCCCACTGTGATCATTCGGAGGGCAGCCCTGGATCGGCTTTGCCCGCCGCCCCCGGCACCTGGTACAGGCCTGGCTTGAGTGCGGGGCTCACATGTGCTCCCCGCTGGGCCAGCCTGAGAGACATGTAGGGTAAGGCAGTCAGAGGAGCCTTTCTGGGGATCTGCGGGCCTGGGAGCCGGGGGAGCCTGTGTGGAGAGGATGATGGGGTCCGGGGCTCTCTGCCCACCCACCTGACCTCCCCCGATGGGCTGCCCCTGCCAGAGAGCCCAGGCCACCGCTGCGACTGCCCTCCCAGGGGTTTGTTTGGGTGAATTTTCCACAGAGAACCGTGAGTCTGGCTGGCCCCACTAGGAAGTTCTATTTTTAGACACAAACCGTGTGGGTAGAGGTCGTGGGGCCCACGCACACTCTCCTGTTTCTATTTTTACATCCAACCCCACCTGCCCTCAGCCCCCTGAGCCCAATTTGGAACTTGAAAGTGGCCCATTCTATTCTGGGCCCCACTTCCGGGGGTGGTGGTGTGGAGAGGGCGTGTGTGTACACACCGAGCCTTCTCTACCCTCCTCTGCAAACCTCGCTCCCAAGCTGCTGCACCCTGCTGTCCACATGACCTCCAGAAGGCTCGGGGTCTGGAAGGGGAAGCCCGTGGGGCTTGGGAAGGGGAAGCTATGGCCCTTAGGACAGGAGACCTCCTGGCACCCCCAGGGGGGGCCCCGCCTAGCACCCTGCCCAGGGTCAGGGGATAGCTGGACACTGGGAGGAGACAGGACTGTGAAGCCTTCTGCCACCAGAGATGAGAGGAACAAGGGGGAGCCTGGGAGGGTCCCCAGAACGGGAGACCTGGCTGTCCTCCAGGCCCCTGCCTCAGTGGGAGTGAGGGAGGGAGTTGCCTCACCAGGCTCCCAGAACTTCCTGCCCGGGGCTCCGGCTCCGGGAGAGTCTCACAGGCCTGGAGCCGCCTGCCAGGGGGCCCCACTCCTTTCTCTCTTTCAAGTGGACCTGACCCTCATCCTGCTCTCACGGGCCTCCCAAACCATGCTGCGCAGCCCCGAGGCCCCCAGCTGCCAGCCTTGGCATACCACCCCTCCAGATGCACCACCTCGGCCAATCGGTGGGACTAATGAGTCACACCGGACATCATGATGCCCTCCTGTGCTCCCACCCCCGCCGGGGCTGAGGGGAAGCCTCCTGGGCCCGAGGCTCCGTGCCCAGCCTGTGCCCACCAAAGCAGCTTAGGATGGCTCAGGTCCAGGGTGCCCTGCTTCTGAGCCCCCTGCCTTTTTTCCCCAGCCTTGGACAGTAGTGTGACTGGGGAAAGGTGAACATGGCCGACTGACAGTGAACTTCTGAGCAGTGCCCAGCCCAGAACTGGCTGTGAGGGAGGCTGGGGGTGCGAGGGGGGAAGGCAGAATCTGCCTGACAAGCACTCCAAGAGCAGAGATGTTTTTAACTCATAGGGAAACTGGTTCATTAGCATGTGAGGAAGGCCAGGAGAGGAGTGAGGGGGCGGTCAGGGGCGCACCGCCTTCCCTGAGCAGCACTCTACCCCCAGTTCATCCTGCAGCTGCTGCGAGCCCCGTTTTCTGATGAGAGAACCAAGGCTCTCGGAAGCGGAGCACAGCAAGTCTGGCTGCAGAGTGTCCTGGCAGCTCCCACAAAACACACAGAAAGACAAGGTTGCTTTTTCCCCCCTCGTTCCATACTGCAAAAAATTAAGGGCAAAGTCATGTCTGCTTATCTCAAGATTGTGTCGGAATGCCTGGCTGACCATCAGAGAGAAAGAGAGCCTATCTCCTGTCTTATGCCAAAATAAGTTTCACCCAGACCAAAGACCTAACATGTTAAAAAAAAAAAAAAAAAAGAAGGAAAACACGTTAAAAGGGAACGTAGAGGTGACTATACAGTCTGGAGATGAGGTGGGCTCTCCAGGCACAAACCAAAGGTGACAACACCTGGGTTTTTGTAGAAAGGAAAGAACCGGTAGCTGGGGCCACAGGGAAGTGCCGCCCTGCAGGCGAATGTTAAAAACAACACAAACAAAATTGAAAGGAAAACTGCAAGGTGGGAAGGGCTGTGTGCAAAATGCACGCGTGAACGAGGGGTTAATATAACAAGCACTCTGGGGGCCCCTGGGGGGCTCAGTCAGTTGGGCGTCTGACATCAGCTCAGGTCATGATCTCATGGTTCACGGGTTTGAGCCCCGCCTTGGGCTCTGTGCTGACAGCGCTGAGCCTGGAGTCTGCTCTGGATTCTGTGTCTGCCTTTCTCTTTGCCCCTTTCCCTTCTCAAAAATAAATAAACATTAAAAAAAAATTAAGCATTTTTACGAGTTATTTACAAGTTTCTACCTTTAGTTGAAAATGGGAACAATATGTTCCCACTAAGACAACTTTAAACACATTCCACCTCACTAACCATGAAATAAATACAGATTGAGAACAATGAGAGGGCTTTTTTTTTTTAACTTCCTGAAGATAAAATTCTTACTTGGCACCAAAAAACCTAAGGGCAGGTAAAAGCAGGATTTTGTTACTACACATCGTGCATTGACTTATTTCAAGGGGGATCTTCAGTCACTCTTTCTAGGGCTGCACAAAAATGAGTCAGTTTTGAGGCACACGTTTGCTTCCTGCCAGTTCACCCATGAGACAAAACTGGGCCCACAACTCATTTGAGTGTGAGTTTTAAATTTAGTGTTGACTCATTACCAGAGTTATAGGTGCGTGTAATGTGGAGGGTGACGTAGTTTTACAAGTCTTCTTACAAAACACAGCCGCCCCCGCCCCTCATTTTCCATGGCAAGTTTGAGCTCACTCTTTTGGTTTCACTTCCATATTCCCAAGTAACACACTTACACTGCCACTTCCTGACCTCCGATATCACTCTATCATTTTGTTCAGACCAATGGTCATGGTCGGCAGCATGATGCTGGTATGTAAACACTACTTGTGTCTGAGCCACATAATATGTGCCGATAACTTTTCCTTTCTTGATCCACTTTTTGTTTGCCCTGAAGTTAATGTCATCGTTTTTATGTTGTTTAATTTCTCACAACTAATTCAACTCTAAATTCTCTCAAATGTCAAGTTCTCTCCCAAGATCTCGTGGTTTGTGATGTATTCTATCAACTCAAAATACACCCTGCTTGCTCAGCTGGGGGACAGCCCCAGCACCCCGACATTCCCTGCGTCCTTCTCTCTGCTGAGGATTCCCTGTGTCCTCCATCCCACGACTTCCCCTTTCTTGACTTCCTCCCTCTGTTTGGTGAAGCACGCCCTCAAGTACCTTCCTGAGAACGGGTTCTGACACCTACAGTTTTGAGGTCTTATCTTTCTGAAATGTGAAAACTAATGTAAGAAAACCTCACTACAGTGGCCTGCGGATGCTAGAAGGGAAGGCTGGAGGGGGAGCTGAACATTCGATGTCAGTTATAGGAAGAACTGGCCACCACAGCTCTCTACCTGAAGCATCCTGACAGTCCCGAATCTTCCGCTACGGTTCCGCAGAGACCGACACGGCTCCTCCCACAAATCAACTACACTGCAACTCAGCCAATGAGAAACCCTCACCGCCCTAAACTCTTGCTTTCCTCTAACAGATTTTTGTTGAAAACAGTCCCTCCCAACTTCCTCCTCCTTCTCCATAAAATTATGTCCCCTCCTTTGTCTGTTGGACTTACCTATGATTTTGCCATAGCTTGCTTGTCCTGAATAAACCCATTTTTGCTGGTAAAAAGAGCTTTCATTCTTAAGGTTAAGAATCTTTCCTTTACCCTCTCTCTTGCTTGCTGGTTCGGTTGAGTGTAAAATTCCAGCTTAGAAAGCATTTAACTTGAGCATTTTGAGAACTTTTATCCAACATCTTCCACCTGCAAGTTTTGCTTTTGTGAAGTCTGAAGTCATTCTGAGCCCTGTCGTTTGTATGGCATTATTTCTTTCCGGATGCTTGAAAGATCTCTTTGCTCCAGTGTTACCCTTCACTGTGCCTCCATTCTCACGCTTGGATTTGAACATTCAGCAGATCTTTTCTGTCTAGAAATTCAGATTTAATTTCTGTGAAGGTTGTTCAATTATTTCTTCAATGATTTTCCTTCCTCCTGTTCTCTCTTTTGAGAACTCCCATCATGTAGATGCCAAACCTCCTTGATGAGTTCTCTAACACTTTCCTCTTACTTTCAACTGTTTGGTCTATTTTCTGCAGGATTTCCTCAATCTTAGCTCTCAGCTCTTCCACTGAGTCTTCAATTTCCATGATCATATTCTCAATTTCCAAGAGCTCTTTAGAGCCTGTGAATATTCCTTCTTTATAGCACCCAGTTCTTGTTTCATGACTATAATCTTTTCTTCCCAAGGACATTAGCGATGGATTTTCTTTTTCTTTTTTGATTTTTTTTAAATTTTTTAATTTTTTTAACATATGGAATTATTTTCCATCATTTACACTACAGACAGAAAAGCAATGACACTCCAAACAGAAAAGCAAAGTAAAAAATCAAAACACCAACTTCTGTTTCATGTAATTAGTCTTATACAGAAATTAGAAGGTTAAGTAACAACTAGTTAATCACCTAATTTCACAGCTCTCTGAAGTGGCCATCGTTATATAGCAGCTCATCTACGATACGGCGACGGATTTTCTAAGTCGTCTTCCATCATAGTCCCTGTCTCCTCCCAGCTACTCTTTTCTGTGTGTTTCTTCATCTTCCACAGCACAGATGTCTGGTCATCCTGGCTGGCTATTCAGGCTGCAGAGTGGGACTCATGAGTGGGGCTTGCTGACTGTCAGTTTTGCCAGTGACAGCAGTCGCCTGTTAGGACATGGTGCCCTAGCATCTCCTGGCTAATCCGATGCCCTGGAGAAAGTCTCTCTGCTGCCCTGCCTGGAAGGGAAAGGCCCAGAGCCCAGTGTTCTGGGCACTGAGATGGGGCAGGCCTGGGGGTTCAGCGTTGTGCGAATGTGTGCTGCACCCTCTCCCCTCCCACCCAATGGCCCCCAGTCTGGGGCCCCTCTGTCCAGCCCAGTCTAGCAAAGAAGCCTGCAGTGTGTGGCATGGTGGGGGAGGCCCAGAGGCCCAGGCCTGGGTGGGCACTGTGGATGGATCTGGTTCTCTGCCATTTCTCCAGCCTGCCCTTACTCTAGCTCCACTGTACCCACACTTCTAGAAGTCCCCTGGGCCATGAAGCCTGAGCCTTTTAGAAGGAAGTGTCAGGCAGTGGGGGCAAGAGGACACGGGGAGCCCTGCCTCAGTTCTGGGGCTAGTCCCTCCTCCAAGGCTGGAGTCAGCCCCTCCCTCTGAAACCCAACTTCCCCATGCCCTGGGGAAGGCCCGCATTTTCCCAGGGCTCTTCCTACCTCAAGGGACTTTACACCAAAGAAGACGCTGTCCCAGAGCTTCAGCAAACGCAGGAGCAGCCCCGCTGACTGCCAGGGCCCTGACTCACCACCCCAAGGCCTTCACACTGGGTTTGTCTGTCCCGGCAGTCTGTTTGCAAAAATCTTTTAAAAAATAACCCTACTCAGGGGCGCCTGGGTGGCTCAGTCGGTTAAGCCTCCAACTTCGGCTCAGGTCAGATCTCACGTTCGTGGGTTCGAGCCCGGCGTCAGGCTCTGTGCTGACAGCTAGCTCAGAGCCTGGAGCCTGCTTCCGGTTCTGTGTCTCCTTCTCTCTCTGCCTCTCTCCCTCTCATGCTCTGTCTCTCTCTGTATCAAAAATAAATAAAACATTTAAAAATATTAAAAAAAAATAACCCTACTCAGCATTAAGCTTTTGCGCCGTACATCTTAAGTCACAGATAACACTTCGGCTGTCACCCAACGCCTGTATTGACAGGTGGCGGCTTGGGTACCAGCCGACACCTCAAATATCAGCCAATACCCCTGCTGATCACGAAGAAGAAGGCTCTGTCTAGGACTGAAACACAGACACTCCCCTGCTGGGGGCAGGGGTGGAGTAGGGGGTGGAGGTGGTTCTGGGGAAGAGGAAAACACTCCCACAAGGAATGGAGGAGCCAAGACCCACAGCCTAAGGGACCGGCGGGGGCTCCAGTGGGCATCACCCCCACAGCTAAGGTCACTTCCACTACACCCTCATCCGCGGGTTGGCTTCCCCAGGGGCCGGGCCCACGGCACATGCCAGCCACATGGTGGGCACGCAATACAAGTGTGTTTAAAATTTTTTTAATGTTTATTTATTTTTGAGAGACAGAAAGACAGAACGTGAGCAGGGGAAGGGCAGAGAGAGGAAGGAGACACAGAATCCAGAGCAGGCTTCAGGCTCTGAGCTGTCAGCACAGAGCCCAATGCAGGGCTCGAATTCACGAACTGCGAGATCATGACCTGAGCCAAAGTCAGCCACTTACCCAACTGAGCCACCCAGGCGCCCAAAGCAAATGTGTTTAATACAGGATAAGAGCTGGCTGTGCATGACTCCTCTCTGTGGAACAGACACACACACTGGCACCAGAGAGGGGAGACATTTGTCAAGGTTCCCTGCCAGGGCTGCACTGGCTTCCTGTCCCACCTGTCCTCAGCTGCCATCGCCCACACCCACCTAGCCCTGGAGTTTGCCAAAGGTGCCCAGCCTCTAAATGCTTCCTCCTAAACCCTGGGACCCCCACGAAGAGAGCCCTGCCCTACTCAGCCCATCAGAACACTCCCGCCACCCAGGTCTGGAAGAGGACACTGAGGGTCCCAAGAGTTGGCTTCTCAGCCCAAAGCAGGACTATTTGGTCCCCCCCCCTCCATTTCCACAAGAGAGACCAGAACCTTCCTGAACCCACTCTATGGGGTCAAAGGGTCTGGAAAGATGTCTTAGCACTGAATATGCCTGAGAAATGGAGCGATATGGAGAAAAAAAAATGATGTTTCCAGAAGGGCTTTTGAGGATGTGGCATCTGTGGGGGCCAGGAGGGGCCTGCAGGACTGGACTCAAAGGCTGGCTGGGAGGAAGGCGGTGGGAGGGCAAGCTGAGTTGGGGAGTACCCTGCAGAGGAGGCCCCACCCCTGCAGGGCCATGGGAACTTGCTTGAGCTCCAGAGACAGGCAAGGAGTGTGGCTGTGCAGCCCTCCTGGCCCCCTACTCCCAGCCACCCCCTGACACTGGGGACGGGGTGGGGTCCCAGCTCAGCCTTGTCAAATCATTTATTCACCCCTGCATGCCACATATATTTACTGAGCACCTAAACATTCACTGATTTCACAAACCTCAGCTGAGGGCATCCCACATGCAGTGCTGGGCCTGGTGCCGGGGCACCACGGTGAGCAGGCTGACGGCTCATTTCCCCTCTGCACCCCACCTCCCGCATCCCAGGAGAGGGCAGTGCCACCCCCCTCTTTGCTCAGGCCTGTAACCTCAGATCCTCCTTGAATTTCGCTCACCGCCCTCCCCCCCTCCCCGTCCGTGTGCATTTCCTAGAGCTGTGGTAACAATTACACCGAATGCAGAGGTCTAAAACAGCCCAACCATATTCTCTTACAGTTCTGGAGATCCGAAATCTGCTATGGGCTTCACTGGGCTGAGCTCGAGCTGTCTGCAAGGGTGCATTCCTCCTGCAGGCTCTCAGGCCAGAATGTCTTTGCTTGCTTTCCCGGCTCCTGGGGACCCCGGCGCTCCTGGGCTCGTGGCCTCCTCCTGCACACTCCGAGCGTCAGCGCAGCCTCAGTCTCTGGGCCTTTCCACAGAAAGGTCTCTTCCCTCACTCCTTCACCCCCAGCAAGCCCTTGCTCAGAAGCCTTACTGACGCTACCCCCCCGTCCCAGCACGGACACCTGCCTGTGCCTGCTAGGGAAGGCGCAAGCTCTCCAAAGGAGATGATGCCAGGGGACAACAGCACTGGCCTGTCGAGGCCCCGGGTCCTCATACCTCACTTTCCTCTCCCTCCCCCTTGCTCTACCCACCGCCCAGCTAGTGTGCTCAGATCAAAGGCTTCTCCCACACCTGGCTGGGATGCTTCAAGGGCAGAGCGCAGGGAGGCAGATGGCAGATGGCAGACCGTGGGAGGAGGGGCAACGGCTGGGAGGAGCGAAGCGTCAGGTGCTTCTCCCACCAGTTTCCCTGGGGAGAGCTACATCCACGGGCTTAAATATTTCAGGGCTGTGCATCGTGCGCTGAACCACGAAACAGACCTGCTCTCTCCTTGTTCATTGGCAAATATACCTGGCAGCATCCTGAAAGGCTAGGTCTGGGTTCACGGTCTTGGGCTCCCCTGAGTTCTTTGCATAAACAGTCAACATAGAGGGAACATCGACTTGGACCCCTGTTCTGAGACCTTCAGAGTCCCTAGTGTGTGAGGTCTGAGGGGTCCGCTCAGCTCATGACCAGACTGTCTACATGTGCTACACACACCAGCAGGACAATCTATCTTCAGTGGGACAGAGCTGGAGACAGATGCCGCCAGGGCCATCTGCCCGGGGAATTTCGGGTCCTGGCCCCCTTGGGGCACAGGCTCTTATGACCATATGGACTCCCCAGGTATGGAGAGGCCAGGGGCGGAGGAAGGCAGAGTAGGGTCCAGGGCAGGAGGACACCTGCAATTGGAAGATGAGTCATCACCATGGAGACCAGACAACATCAACAAGCTCACCTAAGGACCACACTGTGGCTAGCCACCCCCTTCCCCAAAGCCCTGTGGCCCGTGAGTTCCCTGTCCCAATCCACTTGAACACCATCTTAGGGAGAGAAGCAGAGGAAGGAAGAAGTGCGCCAGGGCGTGTTTCCCTAACAGACTCTGAACAAACACCTCCTTCAGGACCATGGAAGCTTCCAGATGTAACCACACTTTAGACCAACAGGACTGAAGACAAATTCTCCCCCTAACGCACAGGGGCCTACAAGAGAGAGCAGGTCGGTGTCTCTACCGCTGAGATGAGATTGTTGAGTGAGATACAGATGCACAGAGCGCCTGGGGCCCAGCAGGGGCAGGCTGCATGCCCAGAGACAGCCAGGAGCTGGCTCAGCGATGAGACTCCTGGGCACTCAGAGCTCAGGTGCAGGGTGAGGGTGGGATTCACAATTTACACATACTTTGGGTCCTGCCCGAGGCTCTGGTACCCAGCCTGGCTGGCCCCTGGAAACACTGGGCCACATTGCCCCCTTGTGGACGCTCATGTGGCCGACTCTTTCCCAGGCCCCCAGAAGGCCAAGGGTTCAGCCTGGGCATCCTGGGGCCCGGAGCGCCCTCTTGTGAAGGAGCGAGGAGGACAGCCTAGGATCCCAGCCAGCCCAGCACCCAGGCAAGTCCTCTTGGCTCTGCTGGGGTCCTTTCCTTGGTGTCAGATGTCCCTGAGTTCTGGCCAGGAGGCAAGCTGCCCTGAGGTACCTGTGCCCACCAGGAACTATATATGAGTCCCACCCAATTTGCATTTTGATCACTGAGTCAAGAAATGGTTGTAGGCACTGGGTCAGGTGTTGTTCCTCCAGGTGGGCTAATGGTGGGCCATCGGTGAGCCATTTGGCACTGTGTGCAATGTGGCCAGAGGTCTCTTGGCGGGAGGGCCTTCCAGGAGCCTGCACTCACCCTGAGGGGTCTGTGCAGCCCACTCCTCTACTCTCAGGAGCTCTGACTCTCCCTGCCACCGAGTCTCCACTCCCCACAGCCCCTGCACTCAGTTCCACGCCCAGTGGGGGAGAGGGTGCAAGGCTAGAGAGGGCCACATGGATAGAGGGGGCCGTGGGGACAGAAGTGATCATCAGGACTGAAGCAGAGGGCTGCCTCCAGCTCAAACCTCCGGCAGGTCAGGCTGTGTGGGGCGGGCTGGGACTGCAGCGACTGAACACAACTTCTCCCACCTCTGGCCTCGGGTTGTAGAATAGTTCAGACTTTTCTTTCCTTTGCCTGCCTCTCAGGAGCAAATGTGATGGGGGTCACAAACTACTCAAATACAGCATCTGGGCCATATTCATGTCTTCCCCGAACTTCCCAGGTTCCCAAGAGCCTACAGAACATATGCTTTAGCCCCACCGGCAGGACAAGGAGAGGAGGGTTCCCTTAGGTCCCATTGCATTAGAAGTGGGGGCAGGACAGCCAGGAGGTAGACTGCACAGTGGGCCCTATGTGCACATGGTGTGCTGAGGGCTTCAGGGAAGACCCGTGCCCCTCTGGAGCCCAACTGAGTGTCCACTTTGGAGGCTCAATCTGTCCCAGGCCTGTTCACGTCGTCTCCTGCTTGCCCCACTCCTGTGGGCCCAGCCTCCTGGAGGTTCTCGACCAGGCCTACCACTCAGCCCTGAGACCGTGCCCTTGCTGTTCCCTCCACCTAGAAGGTTCTTTGCCCAGGCACCTGCATGGCTTTTTTCTCCCTTCTGGTGTCCAGTCACAGGCCGCCTGTCTTTTCTGAGGACTCCAAATGAAAGCCAGGAAGGGTTGGAATGAGGATCCCGGTGGGGTCAGAGAGGCACCTGCAGAGAGGGGCATTGAAGGGTGGGGAAGGGTGGGGGCTCTGACCTCCCCTCTTGCCCCTGACTGAGCCTCCCAGGTTGAGCTTGCTCCTGGTGGCAGTCTACCTGCTGAGCTGGACTTCAGAGAGCCTCATCCAGGGCTGTGGAGGGGTGGCCAGGGGCTGGAAGGAGGCGTGAACACTGGGCCTAGGAGGCACTGTTGGGCAGCTCAAGACCTCTCTTCCAGGAGCTGAGCCAGCACAGCCTGTTCCGTGATCTCCACACCAGCCACTGAGAGCCCTACCTCTTGGGTGCGCCATTCCTCTGTGGCCCTGATCCCAGGGTGATGCCCCTCCCCCCACAGTCTGCCACCATTTTCTGATGAGCAAAGCCCCACTCACTGTGGCAAAACAGTACAAAATAAACCAGCAGACAGAGCCAGTGTCACTGATGCCTGAGGTCGCTCTAGAGTGTTGGATGAGAGACTGGAATGCAGATTTCACAGTTGAGAACAAGGTTCAAGGGCACTTGAGTGACCTGCCCCAAACTATACACATAAGAAGAGAATGAGGACTCATCCACCTCTAGCCGCTGTGGGGCCAGTGATGTTTCTTTTTCTCCACCACTGCCTCAGCCAACCATAAGGCATCATCCGTAGCCATAGCCTGGGGATTGTGGACTCACACTGTGTGGGACAAGTGCACCTCATCTTCCTGTCCCCACAGCGGCCCTAGCCAGGCAGGGGGGTACTGGCTCTGATTCCCCTCTACAGAGGAGGAAGTGTGAACTTTGCTCATACACTTGTCTGATTTACAAGCCTGCATGTGTTTTCCCTGGGGCCAGCCCCAGCTTGGCTATGGATTACTTAAAGGGGAAGACCAGATGGGGCCTGGGGAGGAATGGGCAGCACAGACAGGCAGGGCAGGGGTGCAGCAGCTGTGAGAGAGGCAAACTGTGAAAGACGGCAGATGTGCTTGGGCATCATTGTGGGGGAAAGATCAGACTGAAAAAGAAAATAGTGAAGAGCCAGAAAAACCCTTGGAGTTGGTCTGGGAAGTTGGGGGAAGGAAAGGGATGGAGGAGGAGGGTAGGACAGGGCAGCCCCCTCCTGTCTTAGAGAAGGGCATTCGGGGCCACTGTCATGCAGCTGGGTGGGTGGGGTATCTCCCTGGGCTCAGCTTTTGGAACGTCGCCCCGTTCCTGTTGCTTTATGTGAGCAACTTGGCTGGCAGCCCGGGAATTTGGACCTACTCGCAGGCCCTGCACTTGAAGTCGCCAGTGACCCATTCTTTCCCTCCCATCAGTAGCAGCATCAGAGATGGCTCACTCTCCCTCCTCCACCTCCAGAAAACTCCCCCGACGCGGGGGGGGGGGCGGGGAGAATGGGGCCGCTGGGACAAGCCAGCCACCCCGGGAGGCCAGGCCACACAAAGCCTGGGGCAGGGATGCGCGAACCGTGGGGGGCGGGGCAGTGCTGTCGGCGGGGCGGGGCCTGCCTTGGCAGGGGGCGGGACCGGACTGTCGGCCGGGGATGCGGCCGTGCTGGGCTGTGGACCGGGAGCGGGGCCGTGCAGTCGGCAGGGCGGGTTGTGCCGTCGGCGGGGGCGACGGGGCTGTGCT
>NC_043700.1:192504048-192556398 GCF_006229205.1 Suricata suricatta
CCTTTCCGTGGGTCAGGGGCCAAGGCGGTCGCAGTAGGCGAGGCCGGGCTGTCGGTGGGGGCGTGGCCTAGCTGTGGGCCGTGGGCGGGCCGGGCTCTAGGCGGTGGGCGGGGCGCGCCGGGAAAAGTTCCGGGAAGGTGAGCTAGTCCAGACCCGGCGCGGAAGTTGGTGGCGTCCGCGCGCTCTCTGGTCAAGGCCTGCGGCCATGTCCTCAGGGGGCGCCGGGTCCGGCGGGCGGGAGGGGGCCCCGCGCACGGCTGCGGCGCTGTGTGGCCTGTACCACGAGGCCGGGCAGAGGCTGAGGCGCCTGCAGGACGAGCTGGCCGCGCGGGACGCCCTCATAGAGCGCCTCCGCGCCCGCCTGGCCGCGCTCGAGGGGGACACGGCACCCTCGCTCGTGGACGCGCTCCTGGAACAGGTGGCGCGCTTCCGGGAGCAGCTCCGGCAGCGGGAGGGCGGCGCCGCGGAGGCCGCGCTGCGCCAGGTGCGGCCCTGTGGGCGAGCCGCGCTTCCTCAGACCGCAGCGGGTGTGGGCGCGTGTGGGTTTCGAGGGGGGCGAGCCCGTGTCAGGGCTGCGGGCTTGCGTCCTGCTGGGTTGGGACGGGTTTGAGAGTGTGCGCTCCAGGGTTGGGTGTGAGGGGAGTGGGTGGCGGTGGGTTCTGAGGAGTCTGAGGAGCGTGTGCACGTGCGCTGTTAACCTTAAAAACAACGCTGCCAGTTACTTTCCCAGAAGGGCTGGGCTTGTTCGCAACCGCAGAGACCGGCAACCCGGGACCAAAAACTGAAGGCGAACCGTACGCGGGGGCGCGGAATGCCGAGGACGCCCTTATAGAAGGGGGTGGGGTGGGGCTGTTGTAAACAGAAAATCCATTGGAGGAAACTGGGAGCTGGAAGTGTGGTGGCTTCTCATTGGCTGAGCCGCCGCCGGGGCGGCACAGCTTCCTCCTGGGATCTGGAGGCGGTTGGGCCTCGTGAGGCCTCTCTGGGCGGGCTTTGCAGTTGAGCAGGAGGGGTTCCAAATCAAGTTCCCTTGTATTGATTTTCACAGTTTGGTTCTGACAGGTGTGTGCCCACGGGAGCTGGCCTGCGTTGGGTGCCGAGGGAGGAGCGTTCTCGTCAGTTCTGAGGTGGTGTGCGCCCGTGTTGTGCGGGAGATGTGTGTCTGGGTTGGAGCCGACGGGGCCGAGCACCCTGTTAGGTCTGAAGGTTGTTCTGTGGGAGGGGTGTTTTCCCCAGTTGGTTCTGAGGAGTGTCTATGTGTTGCGTTCTGAGGGGTGTGCTCCACGTGTGTTCACTTATATCTGGAGGTTGCGTTCGGTTTAAGGGTTGTGTAACCCAGTTGGTTCCGAGGCGGGTGTGTGCGACCGTGTTGGGCATGAGGGTTGTGTGTCTGTGCGGTTCTGAGGTGTGTAAGCCCCACTGGGCTCTGAGGAGGGTGGATGCCTGTTTTGGTCTGAAGGTTGTGTGTTCGTGTTGATCCTGGGGTGTGTGAGGGTGTGAGATTCTGAGGAGTGTGTCCTGCGTTGGGTCAAAGGGGGTCTGCCCATATTAGGACGTGAGGGCTGTGTGCTCACGTGGAGGGCTGGGAGGGCTTGTTGGTCTGAAGGCGTGTGTGTTCCGATGTCCGGTGTGAGGCGCGTGATGCTTGTGTTGGGTTCTGAGGGCTGTGTGTGCTGGGTTTTGTCTGGGGTGCTTGTGTGTGTTGGGTTCTGAGGTGTGTCCTCCTGTGCTGTGTGTGGAGGGGTGTGAGTCCATGTTGGTTCTGAGGGGTGTCTGTGCTTCGTGCGTTGATTCTGAGGGGTTCATGCTTATTTTAGGTTCTTAGGGGTGCGCTCCCGTATTGGATCTTGAGGGCACGTGCCCAGGTTGCGTCTGAGGGTTGGGTGTCTGTGTCGGGTCTGAGGGTTGAGCTCCATTTGGTTTAAAATTTTTTTTAATGCTTTTTATTTATTTTTGAGAGACATAGAGAGACAGCTGGAGCAGGGGAGGGCCAGAGAGAGAGGGAGACACAGAATCTGAAACAGGCTCCAGGCTCTGAGTCAGCTGTCCCCACAGAGCTGGACGCGGGGCTCGAACCCACGAACCGTGAGATCTGACCTGAGCCAAAGCCGGACGCTTAACCGACTGAGCCACCCAGGCGCCCCGAGCTCCATTTGGTTTTAAAGGGCTGGCTGTCCTTGTTGGTTTGATAGCTGTGTCTCCCATTTTGGATCTGAGGGATGTGTGTGTGTTGATTGTGAGAGGTGGGAGTAGGCGCTAGGTTCTGAGGGGTATGCTTCCACGTTGGGTGAGACTGTTGTGTGCCTGTGTTGGTCTGAGGTGTGTGTTGGCTTCTGAGGTGTGTGAGGTGTTGGTTGTGAGAGGTGTGCCTCTTTTGGGTTCTGGTGGGGGGGTGCCTGTTAGGTCTAAGGATTGTGTGTCCATGGCTCTACAAGTGTGTGTCTGTGTTGATTTGAGAGGAGATGTGCCTGTTTTAGGTTCTCAGGGGTGTGCCGTGGGATTGGGTTCTGAGGGGTCTGCTCTTGTGCATCTATTGTGGGTTGTGAGGGGGGTGTGGTTGCATAGGTTCTAAGGCATTGTGTTTATGTTGGATTCTGGGGGGCATGTGCACCTGAGTGGCTTCTCAGTGGCATGTGTGTCTCTTTTAGGTCTGAGGTGTTTGTGTTTGTGTCAGTTCTGAGGTATGTGTGTGTATGTACATACATGTTGGCTTCAGAGTGTTGTGCTTCCAAGTTTGTTGTGAGGAGTGTGTGTTCCGATCTGGATCAGAGGGTTGTGTGTCTGTGTTGGTTCTGAGGGGCACGTATTCCTGTGTCGTGCCCATATTGGGTCCATTGGTTGTGTGTCCATGCTGTCTCTGAGGGGTGTGTGGCCATGTTGGTTTCTGAGAGGTGTTCTGTCTGTGTTGAGTCTGAGGTGTGCATGTTGAATGTTGGCTCTGAAGGGTGTGCCCCCATATTGGGCGAGGGTGGTGCGTCCCTGTTGATTTGGAGGTGTGTTTTTGCTGCTGTGTTAGGTCTAAGGGGTGTGTGTCCCCATTTTGGGTTCTGAGATGTTTGTCCATGTAGGGTTTGAGGTGCGTGTGAGCCCATGTAGGTTCTGAGGTATGTGTGCACTCATGTTGGGGTTCTGAGGGATTTTTGTGCCCAAGTCACATGTGTGTTGAGGGGTGTGAGTAGGTGATCATTTTGAAGGAGGTGTATGTTCTCGTTTTGAGTTGAGGGTATGTTTTCTGTGTTAAGTTCTGAGTGGTGTGTGTGCCTGTGCTGGGCCTGAGGGTTGTGTGTCCATGTTGGTTCCGAGACTGTTTTCTCTTTGTTTTGGGGTGAGGGGTGTGTGTTCTTGTTGGTTGTGAAGTTTTTTGGATGTGTTAGGTTTGAGGAAGAGCTCCCATGTTGTCTGAGGGAAGTTTGTGTGCTTGTGGTAGATTCTGGGAGGTCTGTGTGCTCTTGTTAGGTTGAAGGGACGTGTGGCCATGTTGGTTGGGAGGGGGTGTGTGTCTGTGTTGGGCCTCAGGGTGTCTGCCTTCTTGGAGTTATGATGGGTGTGTGTTTGGGTTCTTACCCCTTTGTTGGGTGTAAGGGTTGTATGTGACTGTACTGTGTTCTGATGGGGGTGTGTGCCTGTGTTGGGCCTCAGGGATGTGCAGCCCTGATGGGTTCTGAGGGGTATGTTTGCCTGTGTTAATAAGCTTTTGGGTTGTGTGTGCCTGTGTTGAGTGCTGTGTGTCTTGTTGCTTTTAGGCGTGTGTCCTTGTATCATGAGGAGTGTGTGCCTATGTTGCGTGTCCCGGGTGTGTAACCATTTTGGATTCTGAGGGGGTGTGTGTTCTTGTTGACTCTGGATGTGTGTGCTCGTATTGGGTCCAAGATATCTGCGTGTCCCATGGGGAGTCCGTGTCTGCTCCCATGGTGGGTTCTGAGGATGTGTGCCCAACTGGATCTGAGGCTTGTATGCCCGTGTTGATTCTAAAGGGCATGTGTGCTTGTCTGAGGGTTGTGTGTTTATGTTTATTCGGAGGGGTTTGTCCTTGTTGGCATCTGAGGGCCCTTGTTGGCATCTGAGTGGTGTGTGTCCCTTTTGAGTGTGACGGGGTGTTTGTCCGTGTTGGTTCTGAAAGTGTGTCTGCCTCCACGTTGGGTCCTGGGGCATGTGACCGCGTGTCGGGTTGATGAGTGTGTACCTGTGTTGTGTCTGAGGTTTGTGTGTGCACGTGGGGGTGAGGGGAATGTGCTCATGTAGTTTGTGGGCATGCGCACCTGTATTGGGTTCTGTGGGTTGTGTATGCCTGTGTTGTGTGAGGCTTGTATCTAAGTTCATTCTGAAGGGTGTGTGTGTGTGTGTGTGTATGTTCTGAGGGGTGTGTGTGTGTGTGTGTGTGTGTGTGTGATTCCGAGGGGTGTACTACCATGGGCATGAGGCGTGTGTGGCTGAGCTGTTTTCTGAGGGGCATATGCATCACTTTGGGATTCTGAGGGATGTGTGTGCCCATTTGGGCTTTGAGGCTGTGTACCCATGTCAGGTCTGAGGGAGTGTGTGCACCAGTATTGAATCATGAGAAGTACTTGTGCCCATGTTGGTTCTGAAGGGTATGTGTGTTCTCATGTTGGGCCTAAGTGTTGTGTGCAGCCATAATGGCTTCTGGGGGATGTGTGTGCCTGTGTTAGGTCTAAGGGTTGTGTGTTCATGTGTCTTTGTTGGGTCTGAGGGGTATGTGTGCATATGTCAGGCTAAAAAGGGTTATGTTTCTGTGTTCATTCTGTGGGGGGGGGTGGTGTCTGCGTTGGGTTTGAAGGGTGTGTGCCCATTTGGGGTTGTGAGCAGTGTGGGTTCTGAGTGCCTCCTCCAGTAGTGGATATGAGGGCTGTGGGCCTGTGTTGGGTTCTGAGGCGTGTTTGTGCCCATGTTGAATATGAGGGTATGTGTTTGGGTTTGTTTGGAGGATTGTGTGCATGTGTTATGTTCTGAGACTGTGTTCCATATTGTGTTGAGAAGTGTGTGCCCAGTTACATGTTAGGGTTGTGTTAGGTTTAAGGTTTGTGTGTCTGTGTTGATTCTGAGGGGTGTGTGTTCCCATGTTGGGTTATGAGGAGTGTGTGGCCTGTTTGGGGGAAAGGGTTGTATGTCAATGTTGGTTCAGAGGGCGGTGTGTACCCATGTGTTTCATGTTGGTTCTGGGGGGTGTGAACATATCCAAAATTCTGAGGAATGTGTGCCTTTGTTATGTTCTGAGGGGTGTAAGCCCAGCCTGGGTTTTGAGAAGTGTGTCTGACTATTTGGGTCTGAGGGTTATGTATCCAAGTTGGTCGTAAGGGATGTTCCTGTGTTGGGTCTGAGGGTTGTATCTGTGTTGGTTCAGAGAGCTCTGTGTGACCCTGTGGGTTATCGGGGTTTGTGTGCTGTTGGATTCTGAGGGACTTTGGATTCTGAGGCTTTTGTTAGGTTCTGAGGGGTGTGTGCCCCTTTTAGGTTTGAGAAGTATGCACCTGTGTTGGGTTTGAGGGACGTGTGTGTGCACATAGAAGGAAGGTTCTGTGTATGTGTGTCTTCGTGTTTAATTGTGTGTGTAGATGCTAGTTCTGGGTGTGTGTATGTGTGTGTTGCGTGTGTGTAGTACATGGGTATAGGCTTCTGGGCCATGTGAACCCCTGTTATGTTCTGGCGTCTCTGTTAGCCCCCGTTGTAAATGAGTCTGTCAGCAGTACCCTGTGCTGCTGGGACCTGTGACAACGGCAGTGCCTGCTGGAGAGTCATATAACGCACTTAAGTCTTACTTTCCCTCCTCGTCCTGATCATTGATGTTATGTCTGTCTTTTTGAAACTCCATAAACACTCAGACCAGGAGCAAAGCAAGATTAACAGTATTTTTCTAGAACAGCTGTTTGGAAGTACCCTCACACATTTGGGTGAACTCTAGGGTTCCATTTGGACCAGAGCTATCTTCTGGATTGTCCCAGGAAAGAAACTAGGTCTACAAAGGAATTAGACTGAGGAAGACCATCTTCACTTCTAGGCTTGGCCCTGCAGCCAGATTGCAGACTGAAAAAGAGGTGCGCCTGGGTGGCTCGGTTGGTTGAGCGTCTGACTTTGGCTCAGGTCACAATCTCACAGTTCGTGGGTTCAAGCCCCGTGTCGGGCTCTGTGCTGACAGCTCAGAGCCTGGAGCCTGCTTCCGATTCTGTGTGTCCCTTTCTCTGCCCCTCCCCTGCTCATGACCTGTCTCTCAAAACTAAATAAATGTTAAAAAAAAAAAAAAAAGAAAAGGAGACATGCCCTCATCCCCCACTTTTTTTTACTATACAAGTGATTTTGAATATCTGAAAAATAGAGGAAAGAGTAGAGAATAAACTAACAGCCACTGTAATCCCACAGTGTGGGAGATAACCAGGGTTAATTTCTTGGCATGCCTCCTTCCTGTTTTTCCTTTACACACTGGGGGCGGTTGAGTTCCTGCTGTCTTGTACATTTTACTTCATATCACATTGCCAGTATTTTCTCATCTGCATCATTGTAAATGCCTCTAGAAGCCAGATGTCTCCCTCACTCCAGCTCTCTCCCTCTTCTGGGGAGAGTGGCTTATAACTCATAGGGCAGAAGAAAAATTTAGAAGTCACCTGGTCTGCACCCACTGATCTTAGTGTCATGGACACCAGGAGCCATAGATGAGTGCAGAGTGGGGACCAGAGCACATCATATCTGCCACCCACTCGCACACAGCTGCGGGTAGCAGGGCTCCACCTGCAGTCTGGTGGCCACTGGGGTTCGGCACTGGCATTCTGTGGCCGCATAGCCTCTAGGAAGGTCCCAGGCAGAACCAGATCTAAAGTCCTACATCTCTATGGTCCTTTACGCCTGACGTGTAGGTTTTGTTTGAGGATTTTTAACTATTTAAGGAGCATTTTAATGCTCTGGTATCTTATGCAATCACATGTTGGTTGCTTACTCCTGTAAATCTCTGGATCTGTCACAGAACATGTGGAGGAATAGAGAGATTTCACACTGTGCAGAGTGAGGACAATGAGAAGACTTGATCAATATTGGTCTCATTAGTGGCCATGTCAGCCAGCCTGTTAGGAGCAGGGAGCCTCGGGGCTCCCAGAGAGGATGCTGAGACTGTCTCCTCAGCTGTGCAGGGACTGCCAGGTGCCCCATGCATCTGGGGCTGGAGCATGTGATAGGGCCAGACCAGTCTTGGGAATTCTGGTTCTTTTTGTCACTACAGTAAGACTCAAGAACTTACCTCCTTTGTAACACAGGCCTGTATGGGTAACTTTACAAGCTTCTCCAATTAAGACTTTCTGGAGAATGGTGCTGATTCACGGTGTGGCCCCTAACTGCTCAACCCCATCTCACCACCTCCCACGGTGCCTAGTCCTGATAGATCAGCCCCTCTCCCTCCCGGCTTTCCCTGTTCTGCCACGTTTTCTGTTGAGTGGAATAGCGTACTTCCTTTACAGTAAGCTGTAGTAGGGGTGTGGGTGTGTTTTGTTTGTTTTCAACCATCTATCTCTGTACCTTTTTTGATCTTGTAAAACTAAAATTCTTTAACCATTAAGCAATAATTTCCCATCCTCCTGTCCCCTAACCTTTATCCTTGGGAAGTATTGTTCTACTTTCTGCCTTTATGATTTGATTAGGGACCTCATAGAAATGGAATCATACAGTATTTGTCCTTTTGTGATGCACTTATTTCACTTAGTAGAATGTCCTGTAGGTTTATTCATGTTGGATCATGTGCCAGAATTTCCTTCCGTTTAAGGCTGAATAATATTCCATTGTATGTATATACCACATTTTGCTTATCTACTCATCTGCCGATAGACACTGGGGTTGCTTCTGTATTTAAGCTATTATGAATAACACTGTCTCTATGAATACATGTGTACAAATCTATCTTTGAGACCTTGCTTTCAGTTCTTTTGGGTATGTACCCAGAAGTGGAATTGCTAGATCATATGGTAATTTTGGGTAACTTTTTGAGGAACCACCATACTGTTCTCCCCAGTGCTGTACCACATGCTGTTTTAAACAGTGCACAGGGTTGCAATTTCTCTACACCCTCACCAATATTAATTCTTTTCTTTCCTTTTTTTTTTTTTTACAGTAGTCATTCTAATGGGTATGTGGTGATTTAATACAAAATGGTGGTAGTTTTGATTTGCAGTTCCTGATGATTAGTGATGTTGAGCATCATTTCACATGCTTATTGGTCATTTGTGTATCTTCTTTGAAGAAATGTCAAGTCCTTTGCCCAGTTTGAATTGGTTATTTGGTCATTGTAGAGTTTTAGGAATACTCTATTGGGATACCATACAGTATTTGTTGTACCTCTCAGATACTGCGTGTGTGTTTTGTTTTGTTTTTTGCAAATTGGAAGTTTGTGATGGGGTGCCTGGCTGGCTCAGTGTGCACCTCTTTAATCTCAGGATTGTGGGTGTTCAGGCCCTGTGTTTGTTGTAGAGATTATTTTTTAAAAATAAAATCTTAAAAAGAAGTTTGTGACAACCCTGCATCAAGTAACTTTTTTGGCACCATTTTTCCAACAGCATTTGCTCACTTCCTGTCTGTGTGTCATAGTTTGGTAATTCTTGCAATATTTCAAGGTTTTTTAAATTGTTATTTTGTTTGTTATGGTGATGTGTGATCAGTGATCTTTGATGATACTGTTGTAATTTTGGGGAGAACAATGAACTGTGCCCATATAAGACAGCAGACTTAACTCAGTACCTGTGTGTTCTGACTGCACCACTGACTGTCCCTTCTGCCATCTTGCTCCTTCCCTCAGGCCTCCCTATTCCCTGAGACAAAACAGCATTGAAATTAGATCAGTGAACAGCCCTCCAGTGCCTCCTAAGTGCTCAGGTGAAAGGAAGGGCCACACATCTCTCATGTGAAATCGGAAGCTAGACGGGCTAACCTTAGTGAGGGAGGGATGTTTAAAGCTAAGGTGGGCTGAAAGGTAGGCCTCTTGTACCAATCAGCTGAGGTGCAAATGCGAAGGGAAAGTTCATGAAGGAAAGAAGTGCTACTCCAGTGAGCACATGAATGATAAGAAAGGTAAATGGCCAAACTGCTGATAGGAAAAAAATTTTCTGTAGTCTGGATGGACTACAGAAAAAGCAGCCACAATATTCCCTTAAGCCAAAGCCTCTTCCAGAGCAAGACCTTGACTCTCTGGGTTATGGGCCTAGCACGCTTCCGCTGCGCCACTCTGCTCGGCTCCCTTGACTCTCTTCAATTCCGTGAAGGCTGGGGGAGGGGAGCAAGCTGCAGAGGAAAAGTCTGAAGCTTACAGAGGTTGGTTTGAGATTTACAGAAAGACGCCATCTCCATAACACAAACGTGCAAAGTGAGGCAGCAAGTGCTGCTGTAGAAGCCGCAGTAAGTTCTCTGGAAGCTCTAGCTAGGATAATTCATGAAGGAGGCCACACTAACAGATTTTCAGTGTAGATTAAACAGTCTTGTTTTGGGAGAAGACCCATCTAGGACTGTCATGACTAGAGAGATGAAGTCAGTGCCTGGCTTCAAAGTTTGAAGGGACAAGTTGATTCCCTTGTTAGGGGCTAATGCAGCGGTGACTTGAAGTTGGAGCCCATGCTTATTACCATTCCGAAAACCCTAGGGCCCTGAAGAATGTGCTAAATCTACTCTGCCTGGACTCTGCAAATGGAACAACAAAGCGTGGATTATAGCATATCTGTTTACACCGTGGTTTACCAAATATCTTAAGCCAACTGTTCATACCTACAGCTCAGAAAAAAAAAGATTCCTTTTGAAATAATACTGCTCATTGACATTGTACCCAGTCACCCAAGAGCTCTGATGGTGTATGTAGCTAGATTAATGTTGTTTTCATGCCTGCTAACAGAATATCCATTCTGTAGCCTATGGTACAAGGAATAATTTTGACTTTAAAGTCTTATTATTTAAGAAATACATTCCTTTTTAAAAAAAGATTTTTTAAACATTTATTTATTTTTGAGAGACAGAGAGTGAGCAGAGGAGGGCAGAGAGAGAGGGAGACACAGAATTTGAAGCAGGCTTCAGGCTCCGAGCTGTCAGCACAGAGCCCAATGTGGGGCTTGAACTCACGAGCCACGAGATCATGACCTGAGCCAAAGTCGGCCGCTCAACCAGGTGAGCCACCCAGGCACCCCAAGAAATACGTTTCTTAATGTAGATATCATAAATAGTGGTTTCTCTGATGGATCTGGGCAAATTGAAAACCTGGAAATGGCTCACCATTCTAGATGCCATTAAGAATATTCATGCTTCATGGGGAGAGGTCAAGATATCAGTATTAATAGGAGTTCAGAAGAAGTGGGTTCCGGCCCTCATGGAGGACCTTGAGGGGCTCAAGACTCAGTGGAGGAAGTCACTGCAGATGTAGTGGAAATAGCAAGAGAACTAAAATCGAGAGTGGAACCTCAAGATGGGACTGAATGACTGTGATCTCAGGATAAAACTTAAATGGATGAGGGGGTGCTTCTTTGGGAGAGCACAGAAAATGGTTTCCTGAGATGGAGTCTACTACTGGTAGACTATGCTGTGAAGATTGTTGAAATGACAACAAGGACTTAGAATGTTGCATGAACTTAGTTGACAAAGAACAGCAGTTTTGAGAGGACTGACTTCAACTTTGAAATAAGTTCTGTGGGTAGAATCTATTAAACAGCATCACATGCTACTGAGGAATTCTTTTGTTTCCTGTGCCCTGGTGTCATATCTCAGAAAACATTGCCAGATTCAATATTGTCAAGTTTTTGCCTATATTTTTTATGAGTTTAATAGTTTGAAGTCTTACATTAAGTCTTTGATCCATTTTGAATTAGTTTTTGTATATGGTGTGAGATAGGGGTCCAATTTTATTCTGCATGTGGATGTGTAGTTTTCCCATTACCATTTGTTGAGAAAATTATCCTTTGAAAATTATCCCATTGAATGGTCTTAGCACCCTTGTCAACAACCATTTGACCAAATATGCAAGGGTTTATTTCTGGGCTCCCTATTCGATTTCCTTTGTGTAAATGTCTGTCTTTATGCCAGTACCACACTGTCTTGGGTACTATAGCTTTGTAGTCAGTTTTGAATTCAGATAGTATGAGTCCTGCTTTGTTCATTTTTTCTTCTTCTAAGATTGCGTTATTTGGAGTCCCTTGAGTTTCAATATGAATTTTAGGATGAGTTTTTCTATTTCTCCAAAAATCAGCTCGATATTGATAGTGATTGCATTGAATCTATAGATCACTTTGGGTAATGTTAACTTTTTTTTTTTAATGTTTTATTTATTTTTGATACAGAGAGAGACAGAGCATGAGAGGGGGAGGGGCAGAGAGAGAAGGAGACACAGAACTGGAAGCAGGCTCCAGGCTCTGAACTAGCCGTCAGCACAGAGCCTGACGTGGGGCTCAAACCCACGAACGTGAGATCTGACCCGAGCTGAAGCCGGAGGCTTAACCGACTGAGCCACCCAGGCACCCCGGGTAATGTTAACCTTAAAAATAAAACTGTCAGTTCTTTTACCAACAAAATCATATTCGGCTTAGCAGAGAATTGCAATTCATGCAAGGTACAGCAAAACCGTAAGCAAGTCCAGAGAACAAAGAAGAATGCTCTTTCAAAGAGCAAAGGGGGAGCTGGGAGGGCTGTCACAAACAGTCCATTGGAGTAAACAGGGAGTTTGAGGTGTAGTGACCTCTCATTGGTTGAGTTGTGACAGTCTTTCATGGACTGGGCTGTTGCTGATGGAGGAGAGAACCTTTCTTCCTTCTGCTGGGATAGTGAAGTACAGTTAACACTTGAACATTATGAGGGTTATGGGTGCCATCCTCCTGTGCAGTTGAAAATCCTGGCACAACTCCTGACTTCCCAGAAAGCCTAACTGCTGATAGCCTACTGTTGACTTGACTGAAAGCCTTACCAATGACACAGTTGATTAACACATGTTTTGTGTTATATGTATTATATGCTGTATGCTTTTTCTTTAAATCTTTAATTTTAAGTAGGCCCCATGCCCAACATGAGGCTTGAATTCACAACCCAAGATCAAAAGGGGCCAGGTGCCCCTATGCTTTTTCTTAAAGTAAGCTAGCAAAAAGAAAGTGTTCTTAAGAAAATAAGAACATTCCTCTCCAGATGCAAGATACATCTTTTCTTCTTGGTTCTGCAGTTGACAAGTGGTAGGGCATGACCCTCTGTTCTGGCCTCCTGATTCCATTCTAGTAAAGTTTCCCTTAATAATTTTCACATTATTGTTAACATTTTAACATATTAAGTCTTCCAGTCTGTGAACATGGGGTGTGTTTCCATTTATTTCTTTGAATTTATTTTTGTTTGTTTATTTTGGAGAAAGAGATAGAGTGTGAATGGGGGAGGGGCAGAGAGAGAGGAAGACCCAGAATCTGAAGCAGGTTCCAGGCTCTGAGCTGTCAGCACAGAGCCCAACGCAGGACTCTTAACTCATGAACCATGAGATCATGACCTGAGCCAAAGTTGGCCGCTTACCTAACAGAGCCACCCAGGTGCCCCTGTCCTAATTTCTTTCAGTAACATGTTCTCTTATTTTAAAAATTTTAATGTTTTTTATTATTTATTTTTGAGAGAGAGAGACAGACAGACAGACAGACAGCGTGAGCAGGGGAGGGTCAGAGAGAGAATGAGTCACAGGATCTGAAGACGGGCTCCAGGCTCTGAGCTAGCTGTCAGCACAGAGCCTGATGCGGGGCTCAAACCCACAAACCGTGAGATCATGACCTGAGCTGAAGTTGGATGCTTAACCAACTGAGCCACCCAGGCGCCCCTCAGTAACCTTTTCACTGTACAAGTCTTCCATCTCCTTGAGTAAATGACTTCCTGTCTTTTATTCTTTTTGATGTTGTCGTAAATGGAATTGCTTTTGTATTTTATCTTTCAGATTGTTCATTGTTAGTGTATAGAAATACTGCCGTTTTTCATTTGTTGACTTTGTCTCCGGACATTTGCTGAGTTCATTTAGTCTAAGTTATTTTTGCACATGTGTGCATTTGTAATATTACAGTTTTCTACATATAAAATTATATCATCTGCAAACGTCATTTTACTTCATATTTGGATGCCTTTTTTTCTTTTCTTTTTTTCCTCCTTGTTCTGGCTAGAATGTCTAGTACTCTTTTGAATAGTAGGGGTGAAAGTGGGTGCTATTGGTTTGTTCCTGATCTTAGAGGAAAAGCTTTCAGTCTTTCACTGTTGAGTATGATTCTTGCTGTGGGTGTTTCCAATATGGTTTTTATTACGTGGAGGTAGTTTTTGCCTCAGCTGATATGAGTATGTGTTTCTCCCTCCTTCATTCTGTTAGTACAGTCTATTACATTGATCAATTTCTTTTTCTCTCTTTTTTTTTATGAAATATGTTTGTGAACTTAAGCACAGCAGGATAATGTATTACCTATGTGTGTGTAACAAATCCAGTGAAAAATTGTCTGATTGCAAAGGTTTAATAATAACACTTTGTTCACTCCAAAGAATTGATGCTGACTCATAGATAGAAAACAAACATCAAACACATACGTTGTGCTTCTTGCCATCTCAAAGGCTTCTCATGCCATTATTACTAGAAATTTATCAATAATTGTCTAATTATCTTGAGGTAGTATAAATGAGAATAAATGATAATTTTAGGTATGTCAAGAACATGATCCATTTGTAAAATGTAGAAAGCAGAACTAAAGTGCCAAGAGAAAGAATTCAGGGCCTATTAATACATAACTAACATGATGCTCAATAGTTGCCCGGTTCGTCCACATTGGCCTCCGATCCTTCTACACTGCTGTCCAGAAGACACATATGCGGCACCTCCTATTCCTTCAAAAAACCAGGGGTGGGGTGCCTGGGTGGCTCAGTCAGTTAAGCCTCTGGCTTCGGCTCAGGTCAGATCTCACATTCGTGGGTTCGAGCCCCGCATCAGGCTCTGTGCTGACAGCTAGCTCGGAGCCTGGAGCCTGCTTCCAGTTCTGTGTCTCCTTCTCTCTCTGACCCTCCCCCTCTCATGCTTTGTCTCTCTCTGTATCAAAAATAAATAAAAAACATTTAAAAAATTAAAAAAAAAACCAACCAGGGGTAACCTTTTCACTGTCTTTAAGAAACTAATGAAGCTTGCTGAAGTTGCCTTATAAGGAGTCCACAAGGGATTTATGGAAGTATTCTGGGGCCTCCTGGGTGGCTCAGTTGGTTGAGTGTCCAACTTCGGGTGTGGTCATGATCTCACACTTCGTGAATTTGAGCCCCGTGTTGGGCTCTGTGCTGGCAGCTCAGAGCCTGAAGCCTGCTTCCCATTCTGTGTGTCCCTCTCTATCTGCCCCTCCCCTGCTAATGATTTGTCTCTGTCTGTCTCTCAAAAATAAATAAATGTTACAAAAAATTAAAAGAAAAAGTACTCTGGGCTACAATTCTTCATTATTGGGTACCAATGAGAAGCAAGTGTTAAACACTGAAAAACAGCACATTTAAAATCTTGTTCTGCTGCTTCCTAGCTATGTTAGTTTGGGCAAGTCACTTACTGTTCTGGTTTTCTTGTCAGTAAAACTAAAACAATAATACCTAGCTCATGGGACTATTTATGTATTTATGTGTTCAGTCATTCGATATTTGTTGAATGCCTACTGTATGCCAGAGGTTTTTAACTAGCCCTGGGAATGCAGAAAGGATCAAGAAAGGCAGATTCCTATCATCATGAAGCTTATATACTAGTTGAGAAAATAGATATCATAGAAATAATTAATTGCCTTTGTGGAAAATACACAAAATGTATGTTTCATGTTGTAAGGAACACATGGTCTAACATATGTAAAGAGCATAGCATAATCTTTTGCACACAGGTGGTACTCAGAAGATGTGAATGTCATCTACCATTGCCACTTAGGTGTTTATTTATTGAGCATCATCTGTATAGGAGTAGAATGTGTATGAGCAGGCACCGTGGGTTATGTTTTTCCATTTTTCCCGATATTGAGTATAGTACATCCATTTTACAAGCATGTGTATGTGTCAGGTGGTGCGAGGTTCTGGAGCAGTGTTATTCCAGTATCATTAGAGTGAAGAGTGTAGAGAATAACACAAGAAATGGCTGTAAAGTTAAATCAGAGCAGACTGTGACTGCCTGGATTACCTGATAAGGGTGTTAATTAATTGCACACCCTTCTACACAGGGCACTAGGGGAATGCAAAGGTGATCGAGGTTCAATGCTTGCACTTCAAATTGTGGAATCACATGTGCACATAAATGATCACTTTTTTTTCTTTGTGACCAATGTGGATGCTTTTCCTTTATTTTTCTTGCCTGATTATTATGGCTAGGACTTTTAGTACTGTGTTGAGTAAAAGTGGTGAGAGTGGGCATCTTTGTCTTGTTCCTAACCTCAGAGGAAAAATTGTATTTTTCACCATTGAATATGATGTTAGCTGTGGGTTTTTCATATATGGCTTTTATTGTGTTGAGGTATGTTCTCTTTACACCCACTTTGTTGAGTTTTTTTTTTTAAATGTTTTATTTATTTTTGATACAGAGAGAGACAGAGCATGAGAGGGGGAGGGGCAGAGAGAGAAGGAGACACAGAACCGGAAGCAGGCTCCAGGCTCTGAGCTGTCAGCACTGAGCCCGACGCGGGGCTCGAACCCACGAATGTGAGATCTGACCTGAGCTGAAGTTGGAGGCTTAACCGACTGAGCCACCCAGGCGCCCTGTTGACTTTTTATGAATGGATGTATTTTGTCAAAAGCCTTTTCTGCATCTAGATATCATCTTACAGTTTTTATCCTTTCTTTTGTTAATGTGATGTATCACATTGATTGATTTGCGAATATTGAACCATCCTTGGATCACTGGAGTAAATCCCACTTGATGATGGTGAAAGATTTTTATGTATTGTTGCACTCAGTTTGGTAATATTTTGTTAAGTAGTTTTGCATCTATGTTCATCAGGGATACTGGCCTGTAGTTTTATTTTGTAGTGTCATTATCTGGTTTTGGTATCTGGGTAATGCTGGACTAATAGAATAAATTTGGAAGCTTTCCTTCCTCTTCTATTTTTTGGAATAATTGGAGAAGAATAGGTACTCTTTGTTGAATGTTTGGTAGAATTCACTTTTGAAGCCATCCAATCCTAGACTTGAGTTTGTTGGGAGTGTTTTTGATTCAATTCAATTTAATTGCTGGCATTTAGTCTGTTCAGATTTTCTATTTCTTCTTGATTTAGCTTTGGTATGTTATATATTCTTAGGAATATATCCAATCCTTCAAGTTTGTCCAATTTGTTGGCATATAATTTTTCAGAATATTTAATCCTTTGTATTTCAGTGGTGTCAGTTATTTCTCTTCTATTGCTTCTGATTTTATTTATTTGGATTCTCTCTTTTGCTCTCTTTTTGAGGAGTCTGGCTAAAGATTTATCAATTTTGTTGATCTTTTCAAAGAACCACTTTCTGGTTTCATTGATCTATTTTAGTGGTATTTAGAGTCTATTTCATTTATTTCTGCTCTAATCTGTATTATTTCCGGAAAGTTGTTTATTTGAGATCTTTTGTCTTGAACTGCAGGGTTCTTTCCCTGTATTGTCCCCTGAGAGGTTTTTATTGATGGGGACAATCTGCTGTCAGACCAGGTATCTGTCCCCAGTCTGTTAGGGTTGCTGTGTCCTTGAACTACAGGGCTCTCTGCTGTCCTGCATGAGATTTTTGTTCGTGGCTGGGGCCAGCAGTCAGATCACATGTCTGTCCCCAGCCTACTGTGGGGCTGCAGTCAGATCACGTGTCTGTCCCCAGCCTACTGTGGGGCCAGCAGTCAGATCACATGTCTGTCCCCAGCCTACTGTGGGGCCAGCAGTCAGATCACGTGTCCGTCCCCAGCCTACTGTGGGGCCAGCAGTCAGATCACGTGTCCGTCCCCAGCCTACTGTGGGGGCTGCAGTCAGATCACATGTCTGTCCCCAGCCTACTGTGGGGGCTGCAGTCAGCCTGGTGTCTGTGGTTATCTTCCCTTCTCCCAGGGCACAAGTCACTTTCAAGTAGTGTTGGCCGCTGTCAGGGCCGCTTGTTGAACGAGACGTCAGATGCTTTGGAGGGACTCCTGCCAAGCGGGGCAGATTGGATGTGTTGGATCCGCAGGAGAATGTGGGGGCAGGAACATGGCCGTAGTGTTAGCATGCTAGGTACCAAGTGTTCATCCTGGTCCCACAGGTGTCTGGGTATCTAGGTAGGCAGGGAGAGGAAGAGAAATAAATGGTGGCCACTAGCCCTGTTCCTCTCAGACAAGTCTCCTAAAGATCCCTGCCCGCCCCTCCAGTTCGAGTTCTGAGATAAGTAAATAAATCCTTCCCATACACCCCAGGGCATTTTTCAAACCACTGCTTCGAGGGGCGATTGTTATGCTGTCTCTCTAAGGGCTGCGACTCCTTGTTCTTGGTGATAATCCCCACTGATTGTCCCTTCTGTTTGTGGCTAGAAAGTTAGTTTGGTTCCCACCTGGGTTCTGCCCTTCAATCATTTTTCAGTATGGCCTTTCCTCTACAATTAACTGTGGAGAGTCTGGTTTGTTCCCTGGGTTAATTACCCTCATGTCTAAATAATCATTTCCTGAAGCTGTGAAAGGGATGGAGGAATGTGTAGTGGGGAAATACTGTACTCAGAGTTAAGTATAGAGGTAAGCCAATTTAAGTTTCCAATACAATGACTAATACCAATACACTGGTATTATAGTGTCAACTGCTTTTTTTTTCTTTAGGTATCATTGACAAATGACATGTTAGTTTCATCTGTACAACATACTGATTTGGTATTTGTATATATTGAGAGGTGTTCACTACAATAGGACATCCACTCTCCAGTTTTTGTATGTTTGACCATCTTTACATTCCAGTAAAAAAAACTGCAGTACAAAATGCTTTGTTTGCTGCCTACTTCAGTTTGCTAGTGATTTGTTGGGGATTTTTGCATTGGTTCATTTTTCACAAGGGATATTGGTCTCTCGTGTTCTTGTAGTGTCTCTGTCTGGCTTTGGTATCTAGGTAACACTGGCCTCATAGGAGGACTTGGGAAGTGTTCCCTCCCGATTTTTTTTTTTTTTGAAAGAGCTTAAGAATTGGTATTCTTCTTTAAATGTTTGGTGGAATTCACCTGTGAAGCTGTCAGTTCCAGGGCTTTTCTTTGTTGGGAGACTTTTAAAAAAATGTTTATTTTTGAGAGGGAGGGAGAGAGAGAGAGAGGGAATGAACAAGTAGGGGAGGGGCAGAGAGAGAGGGAGATGGAGGATCCAAAGCAGGCTCCAAGCTGACAGCACAGAGCCCAATGCGGGGCTCAAACTCCCCAATCATAAGAGCATGACCTGAGCCAAATCTGCCACTTAACCGACTGAGCCACCCAGTCACCCTGGGAGATTTTTTATTATTCAGTCAACCTCTTTACTCGTTAGAAGTCTATTCAGTTTTTCTATTTCTCCATGATCTAGCCTTGGTAGGTTTTGTGTTTCTAGGAATTTGTTCCTTTCATCCAGGTTGTTTGTAGTGCTCTCTTACAATCCTTATTTCTGTAGAATGGGTAGTACTGTCTCCACTTTCATTTCTGATTTTGCTAATTTGTCTTCTTCTTTCCTTAGTCTGCCTAGCTAAAAGTTTGACAATTTTGTTGATCTTTAAAAAACAACAACAAGAAGTATTGGCTTTATTGATTTTTCTCTGTTTTTTTTTTCCTGTTCTCTATTTCATGTTTATCTGTTCTAGTCTTTATGCTTTTTGTCTTTTTGCTGGCTCTGGGTTTAGTTTGGTCTTGTTTTTCTAGTTCCTTCTGTTATAAAGTTAAAAGTTGTTGACTAGAGATCTTTCTTGTTTTTTTGTAAAGGAAAATGTTTATAGCTTGTTTATAAGTTTATAGCTTGTTAAGATTTTCCCTTCAACACTGCTTTCACTGGATCCTGTAAGTTTTGGTAAATTGTGTTTTCATTTTAATTTTCTCTTAAGTTTTTCTAATTTTATTGTGATTTCTTCTTTAATTAATTGGTTTAAGAGTAGTTGCTTAATTTCCACAATTTGGTGTATTTTCCAGATTTACTTCTGTTGTTGATTTCTAATTTCATCCTTTAATGATTGGAGAAGATACTTTATATGGTATCTGTATTTTAAAATATACTGAGACTTGGGGTGCCTGGGTGGCTCAGTCTATTAAGCATCTGACTCTTGATTTTGGCTCAGGTCATGATCACAGAGTTTGCAGGTTTGAGCCCTGCATCAGGCTCCACGCTGACCGTGTGGATTCTCCCTCTTCCTCAGCACTTCCACTGCTCGCTCGCTTGCTCTCTCTCTCTCCCAAAATAAATAAATAATCTTAAAAAAATTTACTGAGACTTAATATGTGGTCTAAAATATGATCTGTCCTGGAAAGTGTGCAGAATTGCTTGTATGGGTTGTTGCTGGGTGGGTGTTCTGTCTGTCTGTTAGTATGGTGTGAGTCCTTTTTCTTCTCTTCAGTCTGGCTGTTTAACCACTATTGAGAGTCGAAATTGATGTCTCTGTTATTGTAGAACTATTTCTGTCTTCAGTTCTGTCAGTTTTTGCTTCATCTAGTCTGTTATTAGGTGCACAAATGCTTATAATTGTTCTATTTTCTTGCTATATATTTTTAATTAAAAACATTTTTTTTGTTTATTTTTGAGAGAGAGAGAGAGATCACGAGTGGGAGAAGGGCAGAAAGAGAAAGGGAGACATGAATCAGAAGGAGGTTCCAGGCTCTGAACTGTCAGCAGAGCCTGACGCGGGGCTTCAACCCATGATCTGTAAGATCATGGCCTGAGCCAAAGTCAGAGGCTTAACCAACTGAGCCACCCAGGTGCCCCTTTTCTTGCTATATTAAACCTTTGTTAATGTACAATGTTTTTCTTTATCTTTTGTAACCTTTTTTGAATTAAAGTATTATATCTGAGACTGTTACAGGCACCCTACTCTCCTTTGGTTACTATTTCCATGAAATGTGTTTTTCCATCTTTTTTACTTTCAATTTATTTATGTCTTTGGATCTCAAGTGAGTCTCTTGTAGAAAACTAATAGTTGGATCTTGTGTTTTATCCATTAATATTTAGGCTAATTACTGATAAGGATGAACTGTTTATATTATTTTGCTACTTGTTTTCTAGATGGCGTATAGCATTTTTCCCTCATTTTCTGCATTGCTATCTTGTTTTGTTTATTCAAATTTTTGTAGTGAATTTTTGTAGTGAAATGTTTAAACTCTTTCCCCATGTTCTCTTGTGTATATTCTACAGCTTTTGTGTGAGTGTGCATGTGTGTAGTTACCATGGGAATTATGTTTAACATCCTAACGTCACACTAAGTTGAATGTTAACTTCAATAATATAAACTATGCTCCTTTATGGTTCTGTCCCAGCCCTTTCAGTTGCTGATGCCACAGAATTACCTCTTTATATATCATGTGCCCCCAAACATAAGCTACTCTTTTAAATTCATTAGTCTCTTAAATTATGTAGAAAACACGTGAAGTTTTAAAGTTACAATAATACTTTTAGACTAGTAATTTTTAAAAAGTACATTAGTCTCTTAAACCGTGCAGAAAAGAAAAATGGAATTACAAACAATTACTACACTAATACTAGCTTTTGTAGTTGCCTATGTGTTTACATCTTTATTTTTTCATACAGGTTTGAGTTACTGTCTAGTGTCCTTTAATTTCACTCTGAAGGACTCCCGATGCCTTCAGCTTTTGTTTATCTGGGGATGCTGTAGTTTGACCCTTATTCTTTAAGTGCGATTTTGCTGGATATAGGATTCTTGGGTGACAGTTTCTTTTTCTTTTTTTAAAAAGGGAACTTTATTTTGTTACTTTAAAATTTTTTTTAATGTTTATTTTGGAGAGAGAGTGGGAGAAGGTCAGAGACAGGGAGAGGGAGAGAGAAGGAGAGAGAGAGAGACAGACAGACAGAATCAGAAGCAGGCTCCAGGCTCTGAGGGGTCAGCCTGACGGGGCTCACACTCATGAGCTGTGAGATCATGATCTGAGCCGAAGTCTGACGCTTCACTGACTGAAGCACTCAGGTACCCCTGATAGTTTTTTCTTTTTAGCATTTGAATATATAGGCTCACTGCTTTCTGGTCTTCACAGTGACTGATGAATAATCTAACGATTATCTCATCGAGTATGTTATGAGCTGTCTCTCTCTCCCAGCTTTCAAGACGCTTTTATCTTTGCCTGCAGAGTTTGATCAGAATGTGTTTTGGTGTTAGTCTTTTTGAGTTCATCTTACTTTGAGTTTATTGAGCTACTTGGATGTTTATATCTATGTCTTTCATCAGATTTGGGAAGTTTTTAGGCATTATTTCTTCAAATATTCTTTCTGCCTCTTTCTCGTTTCCTCCTTTCAAGACGCCCACAGCGCGCATGCTGGTCTGCCTGATGGCGTATCACAGGTCCCATGGGCTGTTCACTTTTCTTCAGTCTGTTCTTGCTATTTCTCAGCCTCGATAATTTCCATTGTCCTATCTTCAACTTTGCTGATATGTCTGCCTGTTCAAATCTGCCTTTGAAACTCTCTAGTGAATTTTTCATTTCAGTTATTGTACTTTTCAGCTCCAGAATTTCCTTTTGGTTTCTCAAGGTTTTTTTAAATCTAATCATATTTCCATTTTGTTCATACAGTGGTTTCTTGACTTTTTCTGTACTTTTTCTGAGCATTTTTAAGATGATTGTTTTATTTATCTTAAATTTACAGTTTATTGTCAAGTTGGTTTCCATATGACACCCAGTGCTCTTCCCCACAAGTGCCCTCCTCCATGCCCATCACCCCCCACCCTCCCCCTTCAGCCCTCAGTTTGTTTACAGTATTCAAGAGTCTCATGATTTGCCTCCCTCCCTCTCCCCAACTCTTTTCCCCCCTTCCCCTCCCCATGGTCCTCTGTTAGGATTCTCCTGTTAGACCTATTAAGATGGTTGTTTTAAAATAAAGTCTTTGTTTAAAAAATAAAATAAAATAAAGTCTTTGTTTAGAAGATCTGTCACCAGATCTTTAAAAGGGATAAGTCTGTTGATTTATTTTTTCCCAGATGGGCCATATTTTCTTTGCATGCCTTTTGATATTTTATATGCCTTGTATTTTGTTAAGAACTGGGCATTTGGTTCTAATAAAGTTTTATGTCTGGAAATCAGATTCTCCCCTTTGCTCAAGGTTTTATGTTTTGTTTCTTTGATTCTTGTAGGCTTCTCTCAAGAAGGAATCAGCTAGGAATCAGCCTGAGGGGTAACTTCAGGTTTGCTCAGGTCTCTTTTGAGCCTGTGCTGTTCCCTGGTCAAATGTGGGCACTCTGGGGGCTCCCGGGGGGCTCAGTCGATTAAGCGTCCGACTTTAGCTCAGGTCATGATCTCATGGTTCACGGGTTCGAGTCCTGCATCAGGCTCTGTGCTGACAGCTTAGAGTCTGCTTCAGATTCTATGTCTCCCTCTCTCTGCCCCTCCCCCACTCACTCTCTCTGTCTCTCAAAAATAAACATTAAATTTTTTAATGTGGGCACTTTCTATTTTTCTCTTTATATGTAGTCACCTTTGAAAGTGTCTTTCTGTTTATGCATGTGTGTGTGTATTTTTATGTATGTATGTAAACAGGCGACCACGAATGTTCTTGTCTTTGGGGTCTGGTTCCTAAAGGGGGGAAAACAGAAAAATGAAGGGGAGCGGGGAGGGCTCTATCTCTTTAAATCTCCTTGAAGTCCCTTCAGCTGGGGAAGCGGGTCTTTACAACAGTGGGGGAGGTGCACCTCTCTGAGGATAGGAAGGAGCCAGCTGTCAGCACAGATTTCCAAGGTTTAGAGGACAGGGTCTTTTTGCCTTCCCTGGCTCCTGCAAGATTATTGCAAACTGCTCCAGAAACATTTGCAGGTAGCTGGGTGGGGGGAGGGGCTAAGAACCGGAATTGATTGAACTTCACCTCAGCTGACTGTCCATGTCTTCCCCCAGTAGATTCCAGCTTTCGGAATGGTTACACGGATGCGTCTTGCCAGCACAGCTGGTTTTAGGCGGGGAGGTAGGGTCTGGTGCTTCCCGCTCCACCATCTCCCCAGAACCCTGCAGGCCACGTTAGTTTTGTCCTTACCTTCTTGCCTTGCCCCCCCCGCCCGCCCCCAGTCCCCTCTTCCAGAGGGGGGAAGCCTGTTGCTCTTAACCCTGCTTCTCAGGGTACATCTGAGGTGCTTGATACTGTGGTAAAGGCTCAGGTAACTGGTCTTTCCTAAAGTTCCTGTTTGCACTTGCTCTCTTACAGCCTTGTGAGGGGCTGGGCTGCAGCCAGCACGTGGGCACCCACTGAGGGATGCTCCGGGAAGAGAGGGTGGCGGGGACTGCACTGGGTTAGACAGTGTCCCCTCCCCAGTTCCTTTCCATCAGGAACCTGTGAATGGGGTCTTCTTTGGAAATAGGGTTTTGCAAGATGTAATAAATGAAAACGATGTCACACTGGATTCCGGTGCATTGGTGATTGATGTTTGTATAAGTTGACCACGTGAAGACGGAGGCAGAGGTTGGAGTGACGCATCTACAAGCCCAGAACCCCTGGCGGCCACCAGAAGTTGGAAGAGGTGAGGAAGGATTCTTCTGGCCCTGGAAGGAGCACCGCCCTACTGATACCGGACTTTGGATTTCTAGCTTCCAGTGTTGTGAGCGAGTGAATTTCTGTTCTAGATCTTCTAGTTTGTGGACTATGTTCAGGGAGCCTGAGCAGACTAATCCGGGGATGAGGGTCAGGAGGCCAGGCCTCTTAAAGCTGATTCACAAGACTGTAGAATTCTAAACACTTTTTTTAAAACTTTTTTTTAAATTTATTTTTGATACAGAGAGAGACAGAGCATGAGAGGGGGAGGGGCAGAGAGAGAAGGAGACACAGAACCAGAAACAGGCTCCAGGCTCTGAGCTGTCCGCACGGAGCCTGATGTGAGGCTCGAACGTGAGATCATGACCTGAGCTCAACTGGCTGTGCCACCCAGGCGCCCCCGAATTCTAAACCCTTTTGTGTCCTGAGTACAGAACCGTGGAATTGTGGATCCTAGCAAAAGGCTGTCTTGGGGGACATCAGCCCATTTGCGGACTCGTGTGCATCACGCGCGTGTGTGTGTGAAGCCGGGACGCTGTGACGTGCCTGGCTCGCTGGCAGCAGTGGTCTGTGCTCTTCTGTATCCCGAGGACGGTCACAGATTCAACAAGGGCACTTGGGGCGGATCAACCAGGATGTATCTTCCCAACTTCAGAACAAGTGACGTGTGCCAACGACCTGGGGTCCCTCGCATGCTGGAGGGAGGCATGTTGGGCCACTCTTGGGAGGGTCCCCGATATGTGCACTGCCCCCCACAGGGGTTTTACTTCCGTTTCTCTAGCTCTGGGAGGTTCATAGCTGTGAGGGAAGCAGCCAGTTCTGAGAAGGGTCGTGTTGTCACCCAGCAAGCCTCCTTGTGAGCGAGGTGATCACTTTGTTTTAATGTTTTAAAAAAAATTTTTTTAATGTTTATTTACTTTTTGAGAAAGAGTGTGCGTGGGGGAGGGGTAGAGCAAGAGGGAGACACAGAATCTGAAGCAGGCCCCGGGCCTTGAGCTGTCAGCACAGAGCCTGATGCGGGGCTCGAACCCACAAACTGGGGGATCGGGACCTCAGCCGAAGTCAGACGCTCAACCGACTGAGCCCCCCAGGTGCCCCTGAGCTAGGTTATTTCTGAACTGATGTTTGAAAGCTGGTTTTTTAAGGCAAAAGTAAAGCTGGTGAGTTTTTCAGAACTAGCCGCAGTTGGCCCTGTGCCCGGTGGTTCCGTGGCTGTGTTGTGAACAGGCTGAGAACAGGGCCCAGGCCCTGATCCTGGTGCTGTCCAGTCTTCCTCCCAGACATTTGCTGGGCATCCACACGGGGCTGGGCCTGGTGCCCGGGTCTGGAGCGTGGAGCCAGAGCCCCCCGGGCCAGGGGAGGTGCCGCCGCACCGTCTGTGGAGATGCAGGCATCCGCACTGTCCCCGGCTGACCAGGGAGGACGGACGCCGAGAACGCACGTCGTGCCCGAGGTGTCTGGCCCCAAGAGGACTCGGGGAGGTTGTACTGCATGGAGGCGCCGAGGCTGCAGTGGCTTCTTCACCTGGTCACTCCAGTGGCTGCCATCCCCATGAGCCTTGGGTTACCCATCTGTAGAATGGGAGAAGCTGTCTTGCAGGATGTACGGAGCCTGCATGGTTGGCACAGAGAGGCTGCAGTGAGCAGCGGCGCCTCCAGCCGTCCCTGTGGTTATTTGTTGAATTCATGTTCACAGGATTCCTGTCTGTGTTCGTATATTATGTGTATTCGTACATAGGCCGATCTGTTTCATACACAGACATGTGTTTACCCTGAATGAACTTCAGTATTAGATACAGACCAGGACAGAGACATATATTTTTCTGTCATGCCGATCTGAATAACTTTGAAATTTAAAAAATGTTTTTAAATGCTTATTTTTGAGAGAGCAGGGCAGGGGGCAGAGAGAGAGTGGCAGGGGGGTGGAACAGAGGATCCGAAGCAGGCTCTTTGCTGAGAATGGAGAGTCCGATGCGGGGCTCGAACTCCTAAGCTGTGAGATCATGACCTGGGCTAAAGTTGGACACTCAACCAACTGAGCCACCCAGGTGCCCCAGAATAACTTTGAACTTTCAGGGCAGACCTCTTTATGCACTGTGTACTCCATACACAAGTTGGAGCCACTGTTGATGGTCACAAGGTCTGAGTTCAGGGAGAATGGTAAGAAAGTCACTGCGCCGGCTCAGGTCATGATCTCACAGGTCCTGAGTCTGAGCCCCATGGGATCTGTGCTGACAGGGTGGGCCTGCTTGGCACTCTCTCTCCCTCTCTGCCCCTCCCCCACTCTCCCCGTCACAAATAAACATTAAATAAAGATGACCCTTCCACCAGTAGCAACAAGCAACACCGAAGCTGTGATGTAGATAGAGGGAAACTGAGGCCAGGCAAGGGGGTGAGCAGTGGCTGGCCAGGGGTCTGGGCACTTCAGAGGGAGAGGCGGTCGTGAGAGGGTCTTGCTGTACCGTCCGAGCAGTAAGAACATGGGACAAAGCCCCTGCTCAGCTTGAAATGCCTTTAAAAAGTGGTCACTTTTAAAAATAAATTCCAGGCTAATATACAGGCCTAGTTTTGGGTTTTAGGCTCAACGTCACAGGAATGATCAGCAGTGGGAACCCGAGCTCATGCTGGGATTTGGCCTTCTTTTCCCTGTTTATAGGATTTTATGTTACGGAGGCCATATAGTTCTCAGCTGTGTAAATAGCCACCGCGCTGTATCCGGTTGTGGCCGCATCCAGGCCAAGCCACTTGGCACACAGCCGGCTGGTGTGGACACAGCCCCTCCAGGCCCCGCAGCTCCCGCCCAGTGCTGAATGGCCGTCTGCTGGGAGGACGCGGCGATGCTGACCGGCCAGCTCTCAGGGAAAGGCCGCCTCCTCCTTCAGTCCACAGAGGCCTGGACTCCACTCACGGGTTAGGTCAGAAAGAGGAAAAACGGGAGGAACGGCCTCACCAGGCGGGGTGCCATCTGCGGAGGGGGAGGGAGCATGGGCGCCGGACGCCTGGGCGACAATCCGCTTTGGGCTCGTTGCCAGTATAGTTTCTGTCTTACACTGTTACACCCCGTCCCTGCCCTGTTGCCTCTTCCGCTCTGGGTGTTGGATGTGTCCCACTTGCTGGGGTCTGACCTCCTCACTTTGTCTCTTCCAGCCTCTGTTTTCGGGCCTGTCCTGGGTCGTGGGTCTAGAACAGCCTCTCCTCTAGGTCTTTGCTAAGAGAGCCAGGTTGGCCATCCTACCGGGAATTTTTATTTTCCTCTCTTGCTGTTAACTTTTGGAGTGAAGTTCAAGGAAAGTGGGAAAGTAAGGACTGAGAGAGCAAGATTTCCAGAATGTTTTCTGGCCCACCTGGTTGGACTGAGGGAGACACATGGCTGACCTCTCCTGTGGAGGCCACCCCAGGTGCACAGGGTGTTGGGTGGGGGCCCAGGAGCCGGGTGGGACCCTGTGGCTGTGTTCCCAAGTTCCACCAAATACTTCTTAATCCAGTCTTGAAATGGTCCCAGCCGTGTGGCTTCTGGTTGTGTTTGCCATGGATGTATTTGTGCCAGAGGACAAGGAAGTGGGTGCATGTCCGTCGATTGGAGGTGCGCCCTACAAATCTGGAACCTTCTGTGGGGTTCCAGGCTGTGGTCGGTTCTATGAGCTGCTGGGGAATGAGGTGCTCCTGAGGAGGGAGACAGTGGTGAAGAGTGTGCTGGTGTAGGATCCATTTCTGTATGAAGACTGGTGTGGTAGATGCCTACACATATTCTGGAAAGATCTGTGCCCACATGGTGAATAGGAGTTGCCTCTGGAAAGTGACTCTTGGGATGGAGGAGTTGGTGGCAAAAGAGAAATTTTTCACTGAATTCATTAAAACCACGCATATTTTTCATGTTTGTTTAAAGCCTGGAAGAGAATGATACTTCAGGGGTCCTTTAGTAACGTGGCTCAGCATTTTGTTCTGCTGTGCTGAGAAGGTTCCAGGGTCCCCGTGTGTCTCCCCCTCACACTCACGTTGGGGGAGGGGGGTCATGAGCTCGCTCCCTGGGGGAGGCCGGTCTTCCTGCCCCGCACCCTCCCAGGGAGGCCCAGACCCGGCCTTCGTCTCCCCGGTGCTCCATCCGTGGGACCCACTCGCTCGCCCTGCGTCACCTCCAAGAACTGTGGGCGCTGCAGTTCTCTGAGATGGGAAGGCACAAAATTAAGGCCAAGTGTAGAGCAGACTGTGCTTTTCAGGACTCCTTTAAAGAAGTAATCGAGGGTGGGTGGATTAGTCCCCGAGCTCCGTCACAGAGTCCCAGAGCTGGGGGCCTAGAACAGCAGCAGTTTACCTTCTGCTCCTGAGGCCGGAAGCCTGAGGTGAAGGTTGGCAGGGCCCCACTCCCTCGTGTGTCTTCGCCTCTTTCAGCTTCTGGTGGCTTCCGCCACCCTCGGTGCCCCTTGGGCTGTAGACACAGCTCTCTGGTCTTTACCTGTCTTCATGCCGCCTCCTTTCTTGTGTCTGTGTCCACGTTTTCTTCTTTGTACAGGGACAATAGTCCCTGGACCCGGGTCTGTTCTAATCCAGTACAGCTTCCTCTTAACCAGTCACATCTGCGAGGGCGCTGTGTCTAAGTCAAGTCATACTCCAGGTGCAGGAGTGAATGTGTGCCTTCCGGGCGCTGACCCGCGGCAGTCTGGCTCATCAAGGGGTCTTTGCAGTTGCCACACTTCATAATCTGCTGACGTGCCATCTGAAATTAGAAGACTTGTTTGTGAAAATAAAATAGATTAAAAATAAGTAAACATTAAAAATTTTTAATTTTTTTTTAATATTTGTTTTTGAGAGTGGGAGGGACAGCACGAGCAGGCGAGGGACAGAGAGAGGGAAAGACACAGAGTCTGAAGCAGGCTCTGAGCTCTGAGCTGTCAGCACAGAGCCCAACGTGCGGCTCAAACCCATGAGCCGTGAGATCATGACCTGAGCCGAAGTCGGATGTTTAGCTGACTCAGCCACCCAGGCGCCCTTGAAAATAGAATTTTAGATGAAGTTTCAGATAGAACGTTATAGGCTGAAAACTCCAGAGTCAATTATGGTTCAAAAGCTGGCCTCCGAATGAGTGTCTTTGTCCTCCAGGGATCCGGTGGTCCGTGCCAAACTTTTCTCTTGCTTTATGAACCTTTGTTTCTGACATTACTTCTTTTAATAAACTGTGTTTTTAAATCTTCCACCTAGGAAATTCAAAGGCTTTCTGAGCAGTTAGAAGAAAAAGAGAAGGAGAAGCAGCAGCTGATGAGCCAGCCGGAGCTCGAGCGAGAGAAGGAAGTCGCCCTGCTGCGGCGGAGCGTGGCAGAGAAGGAACGAGCCCGGGCCGCCAGCGACATTCTGTGCCGCTCCTTGGCCGACGAGACCCATCAGCTGCGGAGGACTCTGGCCGCCACCGCCCACATGTGCCAGCATCTGGCCAAGTGTCTGGATGAACGACAGCGCGCACAGGGGGACTCCGGGGAGAAAGGTCCTGAGGTAGGCCCGGCACGTGGGTGAGCAAACGACGCAGAAGCCGGCGTCGGGGCGGGGGCATTGCGTAGAGCCCGCGGGATCCCTCAGCAGCCGCGGGGGCCGGGGCGCCCTGAGCCCACCAGTAAGGAGACTCCACTTGTTGTGACAAGGGGAGTCTTCTAGAATGACGGAACGGGCTCCACCAGCCCTCCGCAGCCTCGGTCAGCCCAGGGCAGGACACTGGCGGGTGAGGACTCCGCAGAACTAGGCGAGGGCAGCCCCCCCACGCGCAGGGTGAGGCCCCAGCCCCCCTGAAGGGCTGTGGGTGCCGCCCTCCGTGCGCTCCACACACCGGCCCCGCCGTGGACCTCGGCAGAGGTGGCCGTGGGCTCGCTGAGCAGGGTCCTTCCCGGGCAGTTCTCCGAGGCTGCGACCGGGTTCGCGGAGGAAGGCGCCGCGATGTTCCGGGGCGGCCTGGCCGCAGCCCGCTTGGGGAACTGCGGCTCTCAGGTGGATTCCATGGAACGGGAAGCTCGGGAGGAGGCAGGCGTATGTGAGAAAGGCGCTGTCAGGGAGGAGGCGGGTGCCCTCCTCCGATTTTGAGTCACCGGGTCGTTTCCTCGTGGGGATTTGAAAGTAGCTAGGCCTGGGGCTGGCGGCTCTTACAGGCCCCAAGTCAGCAGCACTTCTCAGCCTGGGACTCCGCTGAGTCACCCGAGTCACCCCCGGGGCTTCCCGGTGCCTGCCGTGAGGACGCGCACTTCCTTTGTTATTCACTCAAGGGGAATTCTCAAAAGTGATTTCACCCACATGCAGTCTGCTGTTCTATTAAATGCACTGCATTTCTCAGATTTAGAGGAACTTCTCAGGAGACTTCGGTTAGGACTGCCAACCGTTGTCAGGGTCAGTTTGGGGTGTGGCTTCTAGGCTTGAGCTGGTGTGCGTCAGACCCTGTCCTGTGTGCAGACCCACCAAGGTTGACCCTGTCTGCAGACGTGATGGGGTCCCAGCCAGGCTGCCCCCGGTGGCTCAGGGCCAGAGTGTCCTCTGCTGCACAATGGGACTGAGCCCCCTGTCCCCCGAGCCGTGATGACAGAGTGTCAGGTCGCTGGAGCCCTGGTGGGTGGTGGGCTTGGGCCGGGCCAGGGCACACGCTTCCCCCACCGCCTCCAGGAAGCAGGGGACCTTTTGTGTCTCAGCTTTGCTTCTCTACCGGACAGATGACCACCAGGTGGTGCCTTGCTGGATGTGGCGACATCTGTGACTTCTGTGGGTCTAGTTTCCTCCTCTCTTGCTGCACTTGTCTTAGTCAGGTCCTGCCCCGGCCAGCAGGGTGGTAAATCCTTGCGGGTTCGTGATCCTGAGGGAGGGAGAGAGAAATAGGGCAGGAAGGGGGAGCACAGAGAGGAAGGACACAACACGTGGTTTCTGATCAAGCCTCTTCTCTTTATTCAGAAAACACGATCTTATAAAGGTTTTTAGGCGGGAGAACAAGGCAGCTGACCTAGGTCGGTTGCTAGGAAACAGGGTTAAGGGATTTAGGCTAGATTAAAGAGGAACCAAACTAAAGTTTTTAGCACAGCACTGAGGGGCCGATACCACTCTGCCTGTAGGCGATTGATCTTTGTTCTTCTGGCTTCTCCTCTGGCAGGGAGGGGCGCTCCCCTGCCTATTTTTGTAACTCCCCTCAGGGAGTGACATATCCGGCTAGCAAATGGCCAAGCAGCTGAATCTTTGCCGCTTCCCACGTGTCTTATTTGGTGACACAGTGCCCTCTCACTGTCCCTTTCTTATGCAGCCAGAGCATACAGGTGGAGACACCTGTGTCCAGGATGTTATCGAAAAGTTACAGGAAGAAAACCGACTGTTGAGACAGAAGGTGACTCATGTGAGTATCTGTCATATTTCACTCAAGAAGAATTTGCCTCATGAACTGCAGGCGTGGGGGGTGGTCCTGTCTTTTGTGGTGCTCAGGGGATGTGTCCCCCTCAGGCCACTTTGGCTGACACATATGGTGCCGAGACCTGACCTTTTTGTGTGAAGTGCACAGCACGTGCCCCTTCGTGCTCTGTCCCTCCAGGCTAACTTGTAGGGCGAGAAAGGAGGTGCAAGAATTAATATCAAGCATAGCTTTTAAGGCGGGAAAATTGCACCAAGTCCACTTAGGTTTAAGACAGTTGCTGGCGGACATCACCGCTGTTCTAGGCTATGTCTGCTGCTCTGTGTCCCCTCCAGATAGAAGAGGGAAATGAGGTGAGGCCCATTTAAGGGGAAGAACTCGTTAGCTAACTATTGCTAATAAAGAGCTTCATAGTCAGAGAAAGACAAATACCATGTGATTTCTCTCCTGTGTGGACTTTAAGAAACAAAGTAGAGGAACACATGGGAAGTGGGGGGAGAAAGAGAGGAAAGCCAGCCACAAGAGCCTCTAACGACAGAGAACAAACTGACGGAGGAGGGGGCGGGACGGGTTAGGCCGATGGGCGAGGGTGACCCGGCACTGGGTGTTGAATCTGCAAGTGATGAGTCCCTACGTTCTGCTCCTGAAACCAATATTATACTGGATGTAAACGAACTAGAATTTAAATAAAATTTTGAAGAAAAAACTGAAATTTCAAAACACAAAGCGTGTCAGTGTGGCCACTGCCTTCACTGTGTGTGTCTTGGCCACGTCCCCTCAGGTAGAAGACCTAAACGCCAAGTGGCAGCGCTATGACGCCAGCAGGGATGAGTACGTGAGGGGGCTCCACGCGCAGCTTCAGGGGCTGCAGGCCCCCTGTGAGTCTGAGAGACCCTCCCCTCCCGAGCTGATGAGGAAGGAGATCTCCAGGCTCAACAGGCAGCTGGAGGAGAAGATAAGCGACTGCGCAGAGGCGAGGCAGGAGCTGACGGCCGTGCGGAGGGCCCACAACGAGGCGCTGGAGCGGGTGCAGATGCTGGAGCAGCAGGTGCAGCCCCGGGGGTGGGGTGGGGGGCGCTGTCTCCGTCCGGAGCAGAAGTGGCTCTCCGGGCCCGACAGCCGCATCTCTGGCCTCCTTTCAGATTCTCGCTTACAGAGACGATTTCACCTCGGAAAGGGCCGATCGAGAGCGCGCTCAGGGCAGGATCCAGGAGCTGGAGGAGCAGGTGGCCGCCCTGCGGCACCAGGCGTCCCGGAGGCAGGTGGGCCTAGCCTTTGTCTCGTTTTTCTTTCCGAGAATTTCAAGTGTTGGCCCAAGACCCCAATTTCCCTGCTTAGGTCAGAACCACCTTTCCTGGCCCCTGGGGCACAGTGTGTGACAGGAGAGGTGGCTGTCCACAGGGCCTGCCCTTCCTTCTGTGCTTTCGGTCATGTACCTGGCCAGCACATCCTAGGCCCCGGGCTCCCTGCTGGGGAGCTTCCTTCATACGTGTCCCTTCCTTGGGATGAGGTGTGGGTACCTGGTTACTGCGTTCCCAGGTGTCTAGTGACGTCCCTGGGCCCACGGCTCACGGCCTCCGCCCCATCTAGGGAGGTCTGGCATGAGGCAGAATTGATAGTTTCTTGGCGTGGGACCCATGGTGCCCACATCCCTTCTCTGTGGAGACCCCGGGAAGGCTTGGATTCTTAGCCAGGACCTGACATACCTCTGGGCCCCTCCAAGAACTTCCATTTGGACTAGACATTAGTGGCACCTCTGGGGATCGATGGAGCAGAGGTGCTGAGCCCCTTCTGGTTGGGTGCTGCCGGCACTACGCTGTGGGGGTTCAACGGGGGCTTCTGCACAACCCCCCACCCCTGAGAGGTGCAGGGCGTCACAGGGTGCAGGACCCTCTGTCTTTCACACTCTTGGATTAGGTCCAGAGCACTGGGCCTCGACAGTGGCAGCTGTTCCTGCTTGTGGGTGAGGTGGGTGGGGACCGTGCCATGGCCTGTGTACCCCCTAGACTATAGGCTAATGAGGTGCGGGAGGGCCTCACCACCCCCAGCAGCCTTAGCGGCCTCTGTCGCAGATTCCTGGTTTTCCTGAGGCCCTGGGCCTCCAGGCTCCGGCTGTGATGCAGCAGCGTGGGCCCAGGCAGGGGTGGGGGCCCCCGCGGGCTGTGTGTGCGCGTGTGTATGGTGTGTGTACGGTGTGCGCGCGTGTATGTGTGTGGTCTTCCAGCATTTGGTTTCACCTGCTGCGAACTCAAGGAAGCACATGCTCTTGGACTGAAAGGTTGTTGGCGTCCTAGGCAGCCTGTCCGTGACTCCAGGACACCAGGGATGACCAGGACCTGCTCTAGGTCTGGTGGGGGGTGGAGGCGTTTGCATTAAGTGGCCTCTGCATCCTCTTCAGCCTTAGCCCGTGGCCCCTGACGCAGGGGAGCACTTGGCATTGCTCAGGCCCCAGAGGAGCCAGGGCAGGAGGGCATGAGGGGTGGGTGCTGAGCCGCAGGCCGCAGAGGAAAACCCCAGGTTCAGACATGAAGTAGAAGCACCAGGCCGAGGAGCACACAGCCCGCGGTGGTTCAGGACTGAGGTCTGGAGCGCGTGCGCCGGGCAGACTCGGGGCACCCCTGCCCCGCAGGGAAGGTGCGGAGTGGGGCCAGACGTGCCTGCCCAACTCCATACCCCGGCTGCAGCTCTGGGCAGCTCCAGGAGGCAGGGCGGGGCAGCAGGGCCCATTTTGGGATGGGAGAAGTCTCTGGAGTGCTAGGACCCAAGCCCTGGCTTTGCGGCCACGTGAACGGACACTTGCCTCCTTTCCAGGACTGTCGGGAGCCGGGCTCCTGCCGGCAGCAGGCGGTGAGCAACGCCTCCAAGCGCTTAGAGACCGATGCCTTGGAGCTCCCAGCACCCGGTGGCCGGAGGGCCAGGCCTGGCTCTCAGGGGCCGGACCTCTCCGCTGAGGGCAGGCGGCCCGGCGCGGGCCGAAGAGGGCAGGGCGAGCTCCAGTGCCCTCACTGCCTGCAGCGCTTCGACGACGAGCAGGGCGAGGAGCTCTTCAGGCACGTGGCCGAGTGCTGCCAGTGACCCTGCGGCGTCCGAGGGGACTGGGCGCTGGGCGGCGGGCAGAGTGCCCCCAAGACCTGGGGCCCAGGACAGGCTGGAGGGGATTCTGATCCTTCACTCTGCTATCCTTGTTGGTGGAACAGGCCGGGTCGGAGGGAACTTCGGTGGGGCATCTGCACGAGGGAGGCCCTGGCTGTCGGGCCGAGCAGGAGCGGGGTTCGCCCGAACACTCAGAGGCAAGGCGACGACCCTGCTCAGCCAGTGCCGGGGCCGCTGCCCCTCGCTGGGAGCAGGTGGTGCCTGTGGGGGCCGCACGTGGGGCCCCGAGTTCTGCGGAGTCGGAACCCGGAGGTTTATAGACTGAGCGCTGTGGCAACACGTCGCACATGAGGACTGTTCTCAGCTACCGCAGAGCCACATGTCCCTACTGAAATGCACTGCAATAGCGTTTGTCACATATCTCAAAGTCAAAAGACATTTCACGTTTACTTATTTTTATAATAAATGCACTTGCTACGGTGACTGATCTTGAGAATGTGCCCGAGGACTGCGGTGTTTTCAGTTAGACTGGCTGGTGAGGAGCGGCACTCCCAGGTTTGTCGCCTGCCCGTTGGGGGCCACGTGACCTGGAGCCAGCCCCGCTTTGCCTTCAGTCTGTTTCAGCCCCAGCCCAGGATGAGAAGTCCAGGGCTGGGAACAAGGTGAGGGCTGCGGGTGCCCGCTAAGAGCACATGAGAGCCAGACAGAGCGAGGTGTGATCAGTGACCTGGATGAGAAGGCAGGAAAGGAGACCGAGGTGCGAAGCGCTTGCCAGGGTCTATTCACTGAACTTGCACAGCAGTTCCAGAAGGTAAGTGTTACAATCGGCCTCAACACAAACAAGGAAAGGGAGGCACGGGGGCGGGGAGGGGGTGTTAAGTCCACTTGCCCAGAGTCACACAGTGGCTGACGAAGCTGGCAGCTGCATCCATGCTCGGAGCTGCACGGTCTGTACTTCTTCCTGGAACTCACCTCAGAGTCGTCCTCTGGGGCCCCACTGGAAGAGACCCAGGCCGTGTGGCATGGCGGGGGGGGGGGGGGTAGACTGAAGCAGAAAGCCTCCGTCCCCGGGCCTCGGGGGCTGGAAGAGCTTGTGGACCCCTGAACACTGGAAACACAGGATGAGGGCACCCCAAAGAGAAGGGAGCCACACGACGGCGAGCCGTCAAATCCTCGGCTGACCCCTAGGCTGCGTGCTTTGAGCAGGAACCCAAGGATTCTGGGGTAAGAACTGCAGATGGAAAGCAGAAAGAGCTGAGCAAGCATTCCAGTGGCTGAATTTGAGTTTGGGTCCCTCAGTGTTTGAAGGGTAACACTTTGGGTTTTCCTCTGAAACCCTAGAAGGGCCTGCCTTAGGAGTAAAGTTGACATCCTAGGACAAAATGGAAATAGCCTTTGCTCTGAAAAGGTGGAAAAGTTCTAGGTAATCAACCAGTAGGTCAGCTGTGTACTGGGATGAGGCCCAGGCAAATGGAGTGGGACGTCAGACTGTATTATTGGCAAGGGCGATCTGCGATAGAAGATACTAGACCGGGTGCCTAGCTGGCTCAACTGGTAGATTGACTTTGAGTGCCATGTTGGGTGTAGACATTACTTAATACTAGAAAAAGGAAAAATTAAGACAGAATGAAGGTATTTTCAGACAAATCCAAGGTAACAAAATTTATATCCAATAGACAGTACCACAAGAAATCTGTACTATGGAAATTATTCCCGCTAAAAACAACCCTAGAAAGGAATGAAGAACATGGGAGGGGGTAGATAGAAATTTGGAAAGCTTTAAAACATGTAAACATGTGACCAAAAGAGCTTTCTAGGTGGGGGAGGGAGTATTTAATGAGCGTACACAGAAGTTTTACATTGATTTTAGGTGGGCTGTATTGCAGTAGGCAACGATCTCTAGAGTAACCACTGAAATAGTAATAAAAATATTTAAAAAGTGAATAGAACAGAAAAATGTGACTAATCCAAAGCAAGACAAGCTAGGCGAACTAAAGGAAAAAGGAAGAGATGTGGACACAGACGGCAAGATGGCAGACAAGCCCGACTGTATCAATAATTACATTAAAAATGGATCAAACATTGAAAGACAGTGATTGTCACTCTGGATGAAAATGACAAGATGTCACTAATGCCCATTAGCAAAGACGTACTTTAAATATAAGAACACAATGAAAAGGATAGAGAATACATACCATGCCAACGCTAACCAAGAAAATGAGAGTGGCTACATGATTACTGGATGGAATTTAAGACAAAAAGTATTAGCAGAAGTAGAACAAGGCATAATGACAAAAGGCTAAATTTATCAGGAATATGTAACATTCCTAAATTTGTATAGAGCTAATAACATAGCTTCAAATATATAAACAAAAGGAGGGCTGGATAAATGCACAATCAACTGGAGATTTTAACACATCTCTAAGTAACTGAGAGAAGTAGGGGAAAAAATCAGCAAGGATACACAAGATTTAACCAAAATAATTAACCAACTTGGTGTCATTTACTTATGTGGAATTAGGCCTAACACAAGCCAGCTACAAGTCTTTTCAGGTGTACATGGGACACTTACCAACAGAGACAAATTTGTGGGGCATAAATCAAGTCACAATGTATTCCAAACAACTGAATCACTGACTTTATGTTCTCTGACCATGGTGAGGTTAAACTACAACTCAGCAACAGATAAATATCAAATTCCCAGCACACCCTAAGTGATCTGTGGACAGAGGAAACACAATGGAAATTAGGAAATACTCTGAGTGAAAACGAGGTTAAGATTCAGTGATCTAAGTGTCTTTCTCAAGAGCGAAGAGAAGAGCTACACATTAAGCCCAAATAAACGGGAAGGAAAGAATCTAAGCAGAAATCAATGAAACAAAACAGAAAAATCAACAAAATCGAGTTCATTCAAATGGCAGTAACACAGATAAACCACCAACAGGACTAATGGAGAAACGAGAAGGTTGTCGATAACCAGGAATAAACAGGAACATCACTGTAGATCTCTGAAAGGAGCACTGTGGATGCTTTTATGCTAATGAGTGTGACCACTTAGGTGAGACAGAATCATTGAAAAACACAATTTAATGCAACCGATACAAGAAGAAACAAAACCTAAGTCTTTTCACCCAAAAAACGGGGGTGTGCCTGGGTGGCTCAGTGTGTTGGGCATCCAACTTTTGATTTTGGCTCGGGTCACGTTCCTGGGTTCTCGCTCCCTCTGCCTCTTGCCCTAGCTCGTGCAAGCTCACCCCCTGCCTCCCTCTCTCCAAAAAAAAAAAAAAAATTTTTTTTCACAAAGAAAATTACAGGCCCAGATGACTTCACTGGTAAATTCTTCCAAACATCTGAGAAAGATACACCAATCTTACGTATGCTCAGCGAATAGAAGGAATGTTCCCCAACTCATTTTTATAACATCAAAACCTAAGAGAAACAAGAAATGACAAGTATCTCATGAACATAGATGCAAAAATCCTAAACAAAATATTAATTGAATTCAATATAAAAAGGGTAATAAATCATAGCCAAGCGGAATTTTAATTACAGATGCAAGATTGGTTATTTTAAAAAAAGCATTAAGTTATTCACAGGATAACAGAAAAACATGGCTCAGCAGAAGCAGAAAAAGCACATGACAAAATTTAATACCCACTCATGATAAAAACCAGCAAAGTAGGAAAAGAGGGCATCTCCTTTATCTGAAAAAGTTGTCTGTCCAAATACCTACAGCTGACCTATTTGATGAATATTAAATGCTGTCCCCGCTGAGGTTTGCAGCAATCCACGCGTAGTCACTCTGAACCTCCGCAGTTCAACACTGTACGAGATTCTACCCAGTGCAGTAATAAAAGGAATAAAGAACAAAAAATCGAGGGAAAAGTAAGTAAAAATTGTCCTTATTTGCTGACAGGAGAGAGATATATATATATATAAAATCCTAGGTGTTCTTAAAGTGTAGAAATTTATATTAATTTTAGAATCTCAAGATACAAAGTTCAATATATGAAAAGTTGACCATACTTCTGTGTTTGCAACAGGTAGAAAAGCAAATTTAATGTTTTTAGAGTGTGCAAGCAGGGAAGGGGCAGAAAGAGGGAGACACAGAATCCGCAGCAGGTTCTAGGCTCTGAGCTGTCAGCACAGAGCCTAATGCAGGGCTTGAACCCGTGAACTGTGCATGACCTGAGCCAAAGTCGAACACTTAACCAACTGAGCCCCCCAGATGCCGAGAAAAGCAAATTTAAAACTCTCTCCAGAAGGTATAGTGACCAAAAAGATGTTAAGTCCTAACCCCAAACCTGTGAATGTGGCCTCACTTGGAAATAGGGCCTTTGCAGGTGTAATGTAAGATGATGTGCTGGATGAGGGTAGGCCCTAAACAGAGTGACTCATGTCTTTGTAAGGACAGAAGAGACGTGGGACACTGGCTGTCAGTTGGCGTAGCGTGTGGCTCTTGAGCTTGGGGTTGTGAGTTCGAGCCCCATGTTGGGTGTAGAGATTACCTAAAATCTTTTTTTTTTTTTTAATGTGTATTCATTTTTGAGAGAGAGAGAGAGAGAGAGAGAGAGAACGAGGGGGGTGGATACACAGGATCCGAAGCAGGCTCCAGGCTCTGAGCTGTCAGCACAGAGCCCATTGCGAGGTTTGAACCCACGAACCATGAGATCATGACCTGAGCTTAAGTCAGGCACTTAACTGAGCCACCCAGTCGCCCCTAGATTACTTAAAATCTTAAAGTGACAAACACAGAGATGCAGTAGAAAGCCACGTGCAGACAGGCAGAGACAGGGGTGGCACCTCCGTAAGCTGAAGATTGCCAGTGACCACCAGGAGCTAGGAGGGAGGCATGGAGCACGGTTCTCCTGACCTCTAGAAGGAACCAGTCCTGCCGATGCCCACATTTCAGAGTTGTGTCCTCCAGGACTGTGAGAGGGGAAGTTTCTGTTATAAGCCACCCAGTTCGTGGCACTGTGTTATGGGAGCCCCAGGAAACTAAGCAGAACTCCGTTTGTGATGTCAAAACCATAAAATGCTTAGGAAAAATTCATCAGAAGTGTGCAAAAATCTCTCTAATAAAAGAACAGGGAAATGCAGACTGGGAACTCCATAGTCTCAAGATGTCACTTCGTCCCAAACTGATCAACAGACTCATCTGTAATCCCAGCAAACTTGTGACAAGCTCATTTTGAACTAGGGTTTTGTTGTTCACTTCCCCAGGATTCTGGTACATGTGTGTTGTGAACGCTGGATACTGTCCCACCGGCTGCTGTTTTCCATCCTCCCTTCTGCTTCTTTCTGGTAGTTTGTGTTCCCTGTGCATCAAGTTCATGGGTACTTTTTCTGGTTTCTGATCTGCTAATTCTATCCAAGGTATTTTTTCATTGCAGATATTTTTTTCTTCACTTGATCTTAGCCAAAAGGCCGAGAAGCGATAGATATTTTTTCTTTAGAACTTCACTTAGGTCTTTTTTGTATGTTCCATTTCTTCTTTCATCTTGTTCATAGTTCTAGGACTTTGAGCAGACTTTTAAGATTTATAGTAACTGTTTTAAGGTCCTTGTCTGCAATTCACCATCTGTCATTTTGGGGTCTGTTTCTATCGTTTGTTCAGTATTTCCCTTGAATATGGCTTCTATTTTGCTGCCTCTGGGCACGGCTGGGTAATTTCTGCCTGGATTCCAACACTGTGACTTGGGTGGAGTGTGCGATATTTTTGTATTCCTTTAAGGAATGTTGGACTTTGCCGTAGCAGGCAGTTAAGATACCTAGGATCGGTGTGAACCTTCGGTGGGAGGCCTGCTTTTAGCTTTAGCTCTTACTCGAGGACTAATTTAACCCCACTGCTGAGGCCACAGTCTTCTGAGTCCACGGACTCCACTCTGCTTCTGTGTGGTGTGTCTCGAGGCCTCTCCACCCTGGTTGGGGCAAACACCATTTCAGCCGGACACACTGCTTTCTGGTGATTTCCCCTTGGGCCCCTGCAAGTTTCAGCCACACCTGCAAGATGAGTAGATTGCAGGGGAGTCTGCGGACCCCCAGAGCTCTTTAGACACAGCCCCTCCTGTTTGGAGCCCTGCCCCCCATATTCCAGCCACCCTGGCCTCCCCACATGCCAGTCTCGGCCTGCTGGGCTGTGGCCCCGGCCCACCCAGTGCTGGGCCTGGAAGCTGCCTCTGGGCAGGAAGGGGGGCACTCGGGCGGCCTCGGGCGGCTCAGGAAGCAGTGCCATGTGCTGGATCTAGTCCACACCCAAAACCATGGCTTAGACTTCCTCAGTTTTACAGTCGTGTGGCGCGGGCAGTTTCTGTGGCAGTTCATCCTTCCTGACGCCACCAGCACACGTTTATGACTCTTCCTGTCCTACACGGTCCTCCCTATGGCAGATCATCGGAAGGCTCCCAGGGACACGCAGCTTCAGGAGTAAGTTCTGTTTTAACAGTCCGGAACCACTTGGAATTTCTCTGTGCAGTTCGCCCCCCTCCCCCAACACCGTTACGCTTCGGGACAGTGATCGGCTGTCATTGTGAAGAAGAACCCAGACTCAAGTTACTTCAATTGTCATTCTCTGTGACTGAAAAGTTTTATCTGTGTTTAAAACCGTGACCTGTGGGGCACCTGGGTGGCTCAGTCAGTTAAGCCTCTGACTTCGGCTCAGGTCAGATCTCACGTTCGTGGGTTCGAGCCCCGCGTCAGGCTCTGTGCTGACATCTAGCTCAGAGCCTGGAGCCTGCTTCCAGTTCTGTGTCTCCTTCTCTCTCTGCCCGTCCCCGTCTCATGCTCTGTCTCTCTCTGTATCAAAAATAAATAAAACATTAAAAAATAATAATAATAATAAAACCGTGACCTGTAAGTTTTCTCTTAAAAAAAATATTAATGAAGAAATGCTCATCCTTCCTGGTACCATACTACTATTTTTATACCTTTTTTTAATGGCCTGGCTATGTAGACAAGGTTCAATAAAAGAATATTTTCACCATTTCTTTCCTAGCTATTGTTGTTTTATCTCATCTTGCGATCACTTACTGTGTAAAGGAGGGGGCCCTCCAGCGCGATCTGACCGCCCCCCAGGCCGAGGCCCGTCAAGGCGGTCGCACTGGGGCTGGAGCTCTCGCGGGCACACCTTGGGCCCTGGTTTCCCCATCTGTAAATGCAGTGCCTGGGCAGGAGGGCGCAGCCTCGCACTGGGGGCCAGTATCCCGTCTCCCGGCCTGGCCCTGCCTCCCCCTGCATGGGAAGCTGTGCTGGCATCGACCCTCCACCTTTCCTACCCCTGGGCTGTCCTGGGCCCCCCAGCCCCCGAATCTGTCCTCAGTGTTTCGTTCCTGAGAATTGGGAGAGACTCCTCCGCCCCACCCCTACTCAGGGAAGGACCCAAAGGAGCGGTTGGTTGGGCCTTGCATGGAGTGCGGGAAGGGCGTTCCCCAATTTCAAGCAGAAAGGCTGGAACGAGGCCTAGGCCTAGGTGGCCGGCCTGTGTGCGAGGGAACGAGGGGCGTGCAGGCGGCAGGGGGGGGGCCACCTCGCGTGGAGACATGTGTATGTGGGGCGCGCAGGGGTCACCCTCACCAGTCTCGCTCATGTCACAGGTGGGACCCCGCAACCGCTGAGGCCCAGACGTGGGAGACTGTCCCGACTCACGAGGAGGGCAGGGGCGAGGGCAGGGTCTCGGGCCTGGGTGGGCAGGTTCCCCAGATGGCGGGGCCCAGGTCTGCAGACTCCCCGCGCTTGCCCAGCCAGCCTGGCCGCCCTCACGCTCGCCGGGAAGGGACGAGGCCTGGGCCCGGGAGTCCTGGAGGCACAGCAGGGCCTTTGAGGACGCGGCTCCTGTGCTCACCACCCAGCCTGCCCCCTGCCCTGCTGGGTCGTCCCAGGAGCAGACTCGCTGTCCTTCCTCCTGCCTAGAAAAACAAAAGCAGAGCAAGCCAGCCAGCTTCTCGTCCCCCCGCTCCTCTGGCTGCCACCCCCTCTCCTAGTCCCGGGACCTGCTCTTCCCACCCCGTTTTCCCGCCAACCAGCTTCCACAGGGCTGTGGCTGGAGCCCCCGGCCAGTTCCTGGGCCTCACCTTGGCCACAGCAGCCCTGCCGTGTCCTCCAGGCTGTCCTCCTGTCACCTTTGATAGTGGGCCTGGGGCTTGGACCCCTGACCTGTCCACACTTGCTCCTGGGGGGCCTTCTGCCCATGAGCAGTGATCCCCGACGCCAGACATCTCACCTGGTTTCTGACGAGCACCCCAGACTTGAGCCCGTCCCGCCCAGGGCTCACACCAGAGGCGCAGGAGTCCCTCCTGCCTCTGCCCGGTCTCACCTGCATCCCGTCGGTCCAGAAGTCCCATGGTTGGAGCCATCAGGGCATCCCCAGAGGCTGCCTGCCCCTCCCCGTCTCCACTCTGCAACGGGGCCCTCGTCGCTCCCCCGTCATCCGGGGCCGGGCCCCACACACACACAGGTTTGCCCGGAGTGGGGAGCGCTGGGGCTCCGGGAAGTGGGTGGGGACGGGACGGCGGCCAGGAGGCGGCTCCCCCGGAGACTCCCACAGCCTGCCTGGAGAGATCCCCGGAGAAAGGAACCAAGGCAGGATTCCCGTTTCCATCCAAAATCCTGCGCACGTTCCCGGCTTATACCTACTTTAACGCTTGTGACTTCTGTTTACTCCCGGGAAGCGGGATGAGCGCCTGCTCATTAGGCCGCGCGGAGGTCCAGCCCGCTGGCCCCGCCCCTGTCCGGCCCGCACCGCGCTGCTGCCGGTGCCACCGCCGCTCCCACACCAGAGCCTGGAGTGTCTGGCCGGGCTGCGCCCTGGGCACACGGAAGGGCCCAGATACACCGCGGCCGGACGGCGGGGCTCCGGTTCCCGCTGGGGGTGCTATCACCCACGTGCCCTGCCCCCCGCCCCCCCCCCCACCGTGGGCCCCAGCAGAAAGCAAGCAGACGAGGTCCTCTGCTGTACGAATGTGTTCCATCTTTCAAAAAGAAAGACATGATTTTAATATTACTTAACAATATGTTAAAAAAGTAGCCAGGCAGGCCTCCGTGTTAATACAGTCGTACACTCTCTACCGGACCGGATGGTGTGAGTACTGGGAGGGGTTTGGATCTGAACTTTCTCGTTCTGCAAGGCTCTTACACAGCTGGCTACAAGTCAGGGGGTCAGACACAAACAGCGCAACGTGTACACTCTTGGACAGTAGATTGTGGAGGAGAACGGAAGAGCGCCTGCCCGCCCAGCCCGCCGCGGGGGGGACGCAGGGCACACGAGAGCTGAGTGACGGCGGCGCCCCGGCGGGCGCAGATGACAGGGCAGGGCGAGATGCAGAGGCGACGAGCCACGCGGACGACGGACCGCGTCTCCGGCCCCGGTCCCGACCCGACAGCGCGGCGCTGTGGCCGCGGCCCAGCAGCGAGTTCTCGGGCTGGGGGTCTCGGGTGCGGCGGCCCACCCGGCACGGCCCCGGGCGAGCACGGCAGCCCCGGGCCTGGCCCACCTCCCTCGCGTCCTCTCCAGGCGGTCCTCATTCAGTGGGCAGCAAAAGTGGCTTTTTTCAAGCTAAAATTGGACCAGTTGATGGACAGTCTTTGCCGGGTCTGTCTAGCGGAATCCAAACAGAACCTGTGAAGACAAAGAGGCAACCGGTCACGGAAGGAAACGGCCCCCATTCCAGCTGCCGCGGGCAGAGTCCAGCGTCCCCCAGGAGGGGGAGTGCGGGGCCCGGGGGGCGAGGGGGTCGGAGGGGGGAAGGGGCGTCAGGAGCGAGTCCCCCCCTCGGGACACCGGCCAGCGCCCTCCGTGTCCTCTGGTTTCCTGCGTCCTCCTTTTCCAACTTGTCCTGCGCGGAAGCTGCCCAAGGGACGTTTCTGAGACCGTGAAGGTGGCTCGGCCGGCGGCCACCACCCTGCCCGTCACGTGGCAAGGTGTGCGCGTGGGAAGAGTGGGACTTTTCACGGCCAGACGCCGCCCCACTGCTGCCTCCACGGCCCGGCCCGCGCCCAGGGCCCCCGAGACCTGCCGCCAGCCCCAGGGCCCAGCGCCGGGTCACGCACTGCATGCCGAACAGGGCTTGAGAAAGACCACACTGCCCCCTGCTTCCCGGGTGACAGTGGCCGATTCTGTACCGAACGAAGAACATTTTCCTTCAAAAGCCTTTACTTGGCGTCATTTCTGAAGTTTTCACCTTTCCAGCTCTCGTCTGGGGCGGCAGGAATCTGAATGAAAGTGGCCACTGCTGTCCCACAGCCAGAAGCAGGTGTCGGTCTACATGGCGGCCGCATCGACCCGCCTCGGTTTCTCGTGCAGCCCACCAGGCAGTCTGTGTCCAGGGGGTCGTCCCTCACCCCCGGCCCTGAACCCCAATGCTCCCTCCCTGGCCACAGCTGGTCAAACCCTGAGTCCAGCAGGGTTACCTTCTGCACCTTCTGGAAGCTCCCCCTCTGCCTCTGCGGTCTCCCTTCTCCTGCAGCCGCTCGCAGCGGTCCCCCTGGCGCACGTGTGCCCCGTGCGTCTCCACGAGCAGCAGCCTGGACGCTACAAGGGTCACTCACGGCCCCGGCGGGCCACTCCAAGGGCTCCAGCCCAAGGGAAGCAAGGCCTCGGACGGGCTCCCAGGGCACAGGACACACAGGCCCAGAGTCCCCCGGCTCTGCGAGCCCCCCCGCCCCCCACACCCCCGGCCCCTTCTGCGGACACCGCCTCCCCATCAGGCCTCTGTGCGGTCAGCAGCGACTGCGTCACACGCGCCGGACACGTGTGCACAGGTCACCAGGACACGAGGGCCTGGGGGACCACGCCCCCAGCCCAGGGCTGTCCTCCCCCAGGGGCAGCCCTGGGGTGGGTGATGACCGGCCCTGTTCCTAGGGTTCTTCAGCGGCGACTCGCCTGCTGGTCTCTGAACACACAGGAGCGGAGTCGTGCTGTGTCTGTGTGCTGAGCAGCTCCCCCACGGGGCCAGCGCGTTCACGGTCAGGGCCGGGAGAGCACGCGGGGACAGACCAGCGGAGGCCGCACCCCCGTGGTTCGGCCCGGCTCCCGCTCAGGCTGACCACCCCGCCGGCCTGCTGGTCACTTTTCCGTACGGGCCATCGTTTCGTTTGCCCATTTGTCAACATGTTTGTCTTATTCCGTTTTGTAATGAATGTTTCTTTTTATATTTTGATACTAATCCCTTGTGATATGCTACAAATACGATCTCATTTTCTTGAATGTCATTTCCCTTATCAGTCTTTTATGGTTGTTGTTTCTAAGAAATCCTTTCCTACTCTGAGGTCAAAGACATATTCACCTCTATTCCAAATAAAAAGGCTTGCTTTTGGCATTGAGAATCTCAGCTCCTCTAAAGCTGACCTTTAAGTATGGTATGAGGTCAGGATCCAAATTTAAACGTCACACCTCCACTTATGAGCATAACTTCATTTGTCATAAATCAAAGCTCAGTGTTTGTCCAGCCTATTTCTGGGCTCTGTGTTCTATGTGAATATTCTGATGTTTTAATAATCATGACTTTCTAAGTCTTTGTAATGGGCAGGAAAAAGAGGATCGTTTGTTTGTTGTAAATGTAACACACACACAGACGAATGAAGGAGACAAGCGTGGCTCACCAGCTGGAGCTGCGGGACGCCGCCCGCACCCAGGCAGCCCCGCCCGCGCCTGCCTCGGCCACAGCCTGCTCCCCCGCCCTCCAAGGAGTCACCGTCTGGCTTCTCACGTCAATAATTTCCTTGCTTTTCTTTAAATATATTTTTTAACATTTATTTATTTTTGAGAGACAGAGAGAGACAGATTATGAGCGGGGGAGGGGCAGAGAGAGAGGGAGGGACACAGAGAATCGGAAGCAGCTCCAGGCTCCGAGCTGTCAGCACAGAGCCTGAGGCAGGGCTTGAACCCAGAAACTGGGAGATCGTGACCTGAGCGAAAGTCAGACACTCAACCGACTGAGCCCCCAGGCGCCCCACCTTGCTTTTCTTTATAGTCTTAACACCTACGTATAGTATTACTGAACAATATACTTAATTTCTTTTGAAATGTTCTTTTAAGTTTATTTAGAGAGTGGGCAGGGGAGGTGTGTGTGGGAGGGAGAGAGAGAGAGAGAGAGAGAGAGAGAGAGAGAGAGAGAGAGAGAGAGAGAGAGAGAGAGAGAGAGAGAGAGAGAGAATCCCAAGCAGGTTTTCCACACCGTCCGTGCAGAGCCCAATCAGGGCTCAAACTCAGCCTGTAAGATCAGGACCTGAGCCAGTTAAGAGCCGGGTGCTCAGCCGACGGAGCCATCGAGTGCCCCCACTTTAATGTCATAAAATGCACTTTACTGAGGGATAATTTGTGAACAATAAATGGCAGTTGTTACAGAGCTCAGTGCTGACGAATATGTACATCCGGGTACATATTAAGACAGAACATCTCTAGGAAACCCCCAATTTTCCCATGTCCCTTTGCTGTCATCTCCTTGGCTCCCCGGCCTGAGGGGAACGGCGGCCTGCTGTCTGTCACCACAGACGACCCTGTGTTTCCAGGGTCTCACGCGAGCGCACTGAGTACACGGCTTCTCGGGTCCACCTCCGGGGTCATCAGGGGGAGGCGTTCCTCGCTGCGTGGCGTCCGCCAGACGGACAGAGCGCAGTTGGTGTGTTCACCTGCTGTGGATATCTGGGTTGTCCCCAGTTTCCGACTGTTACAATAAAACTTCTAGAAACACTCATGTGCAAGTCTTGGCGTGCATTTGCTCGTTTCTCTTGGGCAGACAGCCCAGAGTGGAGGTGCTGGACTGGACGTGGTATATTGAAAAATGTCCTCCAGCTGCGTCTGACCGGACTTCATGTAACAGGCACTCTGTGCAGCCGCGCGTTCTGCCTTCGTCTCCTGGTCAGTCCGTTCCTTTTCGCTGCTGTTGTGCAGCATTTCACGGTGTGACTGCAGCACACGACGTCCATCCTCACCTGTTGTTAAAATGCTAAATTTTGCAAACTCCTTCTTGGATTTTAAAATCTACAGATAAATTTTGAGAAACACGATAGCTTTATGATATTCCCTTCTCCTATCAATGAATATAGGATCTAGGTCTTCAACGTTCTTCAGTCACGTTTCAGTCTTCTATGCAGAAGTCTTGTGCAACTTTTATTAGATTTATTCATAGACACTGCATAGATTCTGGTGCTGTTATAGATGCGTCTTCATGGACGGTGCAGAGAGACGCGGCTTCTGTGCGCGGATCCCAGGGCCAGCCCCTTGCGACCTTGTGACCGCTAGAGGTCATCTGTCAAATGGAAGTTATCTCCTCCTTCCCACTCCGTGGGCCTCTAACCTCTCTTCCGCGCCGGCCGGCCGGCTGGGGACAGGCGAGCGCGGCGCCTCGGGGTCGCGCCTCCAGGTTTCCCGTCTTAGAGAAGGTTTCACCCGAACTTCTTTTCTCTCCTTTAGTAAATCTCCTTTTCAGGTTAAGGATATTTCCTTCTGCTATTAGTTTACCATTTTTCTTTTTTTAATTAACAGAGTGCTAAGATTTTATCACATGTTTTTTCTGAACCTATGGAAACGACCATATGGTTCTTTATATTGAAGAACCTAGCAGCACGCACCTGTGGATTTCCCAGCACTGAACACGCCTGCATCCCTCCTGGGGTACACCAGTTTGGTCATATGTTGCTTTTAAAATACTACTGGATTTGGAATGTGAACTTTCTCGTGATGATTTTACATCTAATATTCATGACTGAAAGAGAGCTGTAATTTTTCATGTTTTCTGTATTACTTTTAGCAGATTTTGGTATCAAAAATCTTCCTTCTCTCATAAAATGGGGAGTCCTGTGTGATTTCCATTCTCTGGTAGCAGCAGTACAAGCCTGGATAATCTGTTTGAGGTTTGGGGAGAATTCTCTGTAAAACCAACAGAGTATAGTTCTGTCATTGGGAAGACTTAGAACTGCTTTGATTTCTTTGCTGGTTACTGGGTCATTCAAGCTATTTTCTCTCGGGCTGATTCTGTATTTAGGTTTTAGGTACAGCTGTTGCCAGTGTTCCTTCAGGTTTCATCAACACAGCTCCAGGGGCCACACTGTCCTCGTTTACAGACTCACGAAACGAAAGAGGCCTCGGGCCCGCAGAAAGCGGAGCGCAGTGAAACGGGCGCAGCCGTGGTCCGGCTTTGATCACTACCGACATCCTGGTTCCTGTCCATCTAACTACTACATTCTTCTGTGTCTTTTTTTGTTTTCCCAACTTTTCTTGACCAGTCTCTCAAGTTTATTTATGGAGTTAATGTTTTTAAAGAGCCAAATTTTGGCTTTGTTGATCTTCTCTGTATTTGTTTTTTTATTTCGTTATTTTTCTTTTATGTATCATCTCCTCGTATTTTCTTTGGATTTATTTGGCTGTTCTTTCCCCTAATTTCCCAACTGAAATCCCTAGCTCACTAATTTCTGAATTTCTAAAAACTCACTCGGCAGACGTCCAGGCCTCACAGAAAGAGCTCTCAGGAGAAAGCTTTTTCCACAGCCTACAGGTTTTCACACGTTTTCCTTATCTTTCAGCCCCGTGTATTTGAAGTGTCTTCCTGTAGTTTCTTATTTAACCCACGAGTTATTTAAATGTACACACTTTCAGACCTCCAAACATTAAGGGACTTAAAATTTTACTTAGTGATGGTACGTTTCCGACCTAAACACGTTATGGTCAGAGAACACAAATTACACGCGTTCTCGCTCCGAGACTTCCGAGCCCGCGGCCCGGCCGCGGGGGCCGTGACCCGTCCTCAGGCTCGGCCTGCGGGCCACCCCGGAGGAGGCTGCGACCGGCCGGGCAAGCAGCGGGCGTCCCGCCGGAGGAGTGGGTTTGAGTCTCCTGCGTGCACTGAGGCGACTTCTTCATCAAGTACTCGTTCCACACCTGTCTTCCTCCCACACGGAACCCCCGTCACTCTGCAGCGGCCTTAGTGTCCCCGACACGAGAACAGGCTGGTAGTAACAGGACCACACACTAGCTTCCTGTCTCTGTCTCCACATTTCTGTCACTGGTTTAGGGGCGTTCTTGTAAAGGGCGTGTATGTGTGCACGTGCACACGTGGGTATATGTGTATTTAAAATTATTACCATAATCTGACAAACTTTTTTTTTTTACCTATTATGGTTGCAGATAAAACTGAATTTGTGTCTCTTGTGTTTTTAAAATTTGTTTACTTACTTTCTTTACATTTATTTTTTTTCTGAGTTTTGATTTTTTCCTTCAATAGACTAGCAATTTATATATCCTATTTGTATTCTTTTAATGACCGCTGGTGAAGCTGTATCACCTTCCCCTTGGAGTCTGAGTGTTAAATACTTCACTGTTAAACACCCGAAGAGACAAGAACCCGAGGATGCTCAGCAACGGTTTACACCTAACTTACACACTGTTCTGTTCAATACAGTGGTTCTTTCAGACATAATGTCAACTGGATATTATTACTGTCTTGTTACCAAGAAAACATTGTATTTACCGACATTTTCAGGCTGTTTCTCTTTCTCTCCTGCATACCAGACTGTTTTTCTAAGATCAATCTTTTTTCTTGAAGTAGAATCTGGGATGTTTTCTTTTACGCAGATCTCTCTGTAGCAAGTGCCTGCAGTTTTTCTTTGATGGGAAGAACAGGTTTATGGGACACACAGCTGGACACTGTTTTCTCCTAACACTGAAAATATCACCCCATGGTCTTCGAGTTTTACACCTGCTGTGCTGGGGGATGGATTTTTGTTTGCGTGCCCTAATGGCGTGCGGTGCGGACGCCGGCCAGGCGCCGGGTCTCTGCACACCGCTCTCTGCAGCCCCATCTTCTCCTGGGGGGGTCAGTTAAATGTACGCTAGACTCAGTCGCTCCTCGGTGTCTCTCAACCTCTTTTCTATTTTCCTTCAACTGTGGTACATTCTGGAGGTACGTCTTTGAGATATTTCTCAAACTCATGAATTCCCTCTTCAGCAGTGTCTAAGCTATTTACAATATATCTATTAAGATCTTTTAATAATTCTATTTTTCATTTCTAGATGTTTGTTTTCCCCAAGTCTTGGGAGTTTGATAGTCTGTGTTTATAAGCTCATGCTTGATTTTAAAATATACGAGCCCCAGAGACCTACCTTGGGAAACTTCCCTCCAAAGCCCCCCCTTTATCCAGAAAAGCCCCGGAATTTAGCATCAGGGGAAACTCTCTTAATAATGCGAGTGATTCAACTCCAGGTCCTTCTGGACTTTGTACAAACACACTTGTATCACTTGAGAATGACAATCCCACTTCTTCTGATTCGTATCCCGTTTTTTTCTTACGGCTTCACAAATAGAAGTTGTAACGATGGGCTTCCTTATCCTTCTTTCTTTTTGAACCTCAAGGGGCAGTTTTTCATGTTTCACTGTAAGTACGGCATTTGTTGTACTTTACAGGTACTTTTGTTACGTCAAGGCTGTGCCTGTCTAGTCCTACTTAAGTGTCCAACTTGAGCCAATGCTTTCTTCCGCCTGCTGAGACACACACACACACACACACACACACTATATATAAATTCCAGAAATGTTTAGAGTTCTGTCCTAAGCAATCAGAAGTCAGAGCAAACACACTGCGCGGTTACCCGGCACAAAGGGGCCACAGCTACCGAAGAATGAGCAAGGAGCTTTAAAATAAAGTCTGCTTGCCAAATTCACAAAGTGGAGACAATACCGCTGAACACAGCACTAGCCAAGTCTGATGCTCGTCAGGAAAACGGAGAGAACATCGAAAATGCCACTTTTCTCCTTAAAAGCACGCCACGAAGAGTGTTCCGGCGTTGGCGCACACGAGGGCCAGCAGGGACACTGGGTCCCTCCCCAGCGGCAGACCCCGCAGGTGTGGGCAGAGGCCCGAGCGCCGGGGACCACTGTCCTAAACCGGCCGTCACGCAGGGGGGCGGCGGGCAGGGCCCGGTGTGAGGGGGAGCGGGGCGGCCAGGGTGCGTGCTAGGGCTGCGGAGGGGCACGTGCGTCCTCAGCTCAGACACAAGCCCCAACACTTACCTTTTGAAGTACTCCACTTCCCTCTCTGTCTCGTCCATGTCCACGCTGTCCAGGTCGATGTCCTTAGGCAGAAAGACGTCGTCTGTGAAGCGAAAGAAACCAGGCAGGTCACATTCCAAGAGAAGAAATCACGGGGCATCACTTTACTTAATTTTAACAACTTCGCAAACTGGAAATGTTCTCTTAAGTGAGATTTTACAAACAGCCACAAGAGGGCAAGGTCCCTCCCGTGCCTGTGAACATCTAGGTGCAGCCTGGACATGTCTGTCACGTGTTTGCTCACGTCCGCCGAGCAGAGCAGCTGTGGCTTCAGGCCCCGCCAGCAGAGGCCCATCTGGCACCCGATCCCCAAAGGGACCGCTGTTTAACTGCCGGGTCTCCATGACGGGACGCCCTCCAAAGACTCTCGGAAACGCCAGTGCTTGTGAGCCCAGGGGCTGCCCCCGGTCCCTGCCTGCGGTGGGGGGCCGGGCGCTAGTGAGCAGACGCTGCCCAGAGGGCCGCCTGAAGCGGAGCAGCACGCTGTCCCTTGCAAGAGCCCCTCACAACCGGCGACGAGAGGACCCGGGGGACCCGCCGCAGACCCCACCCCTGCAGGAAGGCGGCCCTCCCAGGCATTCGGTTTATACACGCAAAGTCCCAGAGGCATCATCAAGACTTTTCAGGCTGTTCCAATAAAAAAGCAAGGCTGCGTTTCACTTTGCAGTTAAGCCCCCCAATTTGAAAACCGGATAGCAGGGAGACTGAGTCAGGATCATTCCATCTCCTAGAATCTCAGCAAGTGTGAGGGTTTCGCCTTCTTGCTTCCGCTCTGCCCGCCCCGTCTGGTACCTGTGGGATTCCGGGCACCTCCTGGGCCCTGAGCCTCGTGCGCGGACTGGCAGCGCAGGCGCGGCAGCCAGCCCCATCAAAGAAGGTGCAGAGGGTCCCCTTCCTGCGGACGTTGGTGAGGGGCAAGTTTTTGAAATCTTTAAGAAGCAGAGGCACCCCCGCAGCAGGTCGCCCGTGTGGGCGGCCGCAGCGCTGGGGACCTTGACCGCCAGGCAGCGTGCCCTCACGTGGGGAGCCCCAGAGACGGCGTGACCGCAGCCCCGCCTGCACAGACAGCACCCCCCACCTGCCGGCACCCAGGCCTTCCTCTCTCCGCCCCTGCCCCAGACCGCTTTCCTGAGTTCCCCGCTCACAAAGCTACCTCCTCCACACACGCACCTTCAGGCACCGGACCCCCAAGACTGGCAACAGTGTGTCCCTTGTGCTCTGCTGCAAGCCTGCTCCTGTTCTGACTGACCC
>NC_043700.1:192556498-192565453 GCF_006229205.1 Suricata suricatta
CGATGTGTGAGGAAGGCACGATGGGGCAGGAGTACTTTTTTTAAGTAGGCTTCATGCCCAGTGCAGGGCCCAACACGGGGCTTGAACTCATGACCCTGAGAGCAAGACCTGAGCTGAGATCAACGGTGGGGAAACGCAATCAACTGACCCATCCAGGTCCTCCAGGGGTGTTTACAGATGTAATGAAAGTGAAATTGAAGGTAGCAACGATCTCTAATCAATGGTCACTCCATTAGCAGTTCTAGAAGAGGAGCGACCACAAGAGCAAACCGGACACGTACATGCTCTGGAGAAGCTGTCTCAATACAGCAATTGCTTTTCTCCCCCCAGTTGTTTATTTCGTTTGAGAGAAAGAGCGCACTCGCAAGCAGGGGGAGGGGCAGAGGGAGAATCCCAAGCCCGATTAACAGCGCAGAGCCTGATGAGGGGCTTGATCTCAAGAATCATGAGATCCTGACTGGAGTCGAAATCGAGAGCCAAATGCTTAACTGCACCACCCGGTACTCCAATAAAGCAGATTTCTAACATTCTTTTCATCTGATTACAACTAATAATCAGTACTGAACATCTTGGTATAATGGACAAAAGAGAACCAAAACCAGATTCAGCACCATGAAGACATTCTTCACACCAACAAAGGTGTACTAAGCAGAGTGGAAAGTGTGACCCAAGTACTTCAGATCCAGCCAGGCTGTCTGCTCATCAAGACTGCAGAGACTTCTGTGCCCCTGACCTTTACCTGAGGACCCGCGCCCTGGGGCGCGCTTCCCCCAGCCGGGAGAGGGCCGGGAGAACCTCACAGGAGGCCCAGCACACGCATGGAGTGGACTCAGCTGTGGGCCTGCGAACTCTGGGTGTCTGCACGGCCGGAAGGACGCGGCTGAAACACAGGAAGAGAAGGCACTGAGGGCTGGGAAGAACGGAATCCGCTCACAGACTGCTGCCCCGTAGGAAGTGGGTGTCCGAGGGGCCCCCTGGAGCCAGCGGTGGAAGGGGCCCTACACGCACAAGTGTGGAAGAATGCGTTCGGACCAGACTGCCAAGTTTCCTGAACACCAATGATTTTAAAAGATAAAAGCCGAGACAACACATCACATAGAAAAAGACACAATAAATATAAAATACACGGGGTAGCTATAAACTGTAATCAGAGTTGAGACAAAGCACACAGTAACAATACGCGGCCTTGGAAGGGGCTTAAACCCGCCTGTAGATAAGATTTCCATTTGGCGCTCAAAGCAGGACTCAGATTTGTGCTGTCTGAAATCAGAGGCTGGGGGAACACCAAGTGGCTCGGGCCGCGGTCAGCACAGAGGGGCCCCGCCGGGTGACCGGAGACCGAGAGCGGGGCCAGCGATCACCATCTTGAGTGAAGTAGAATTCAGGCCAAAAGCACAGAAACACAACGGAAGGACATTTTCTAGTGCTGAAAACCACAATTCACTAAGAATTTATAGCTAGCAATGTGTACCAAATAACACAAACACCACCTTTATAAGGCAAAGCTACAAGAGACACACATAGAAACTCATTAATAATAAATACGAAAAGACAGGTCAAGAGCACAGAAAACAAGCGTGGGATACAGAAGACCTAACCCTTATTATAACTCATCAATACATCATGGAGATACACATTCAATTTTCACCATGATAACAGAAAAAATACACTTTTATCTTAAGTGTATGTGGAACAGTCCCAAATGCTGGTCACAAAATATCTGCAAATTCCACAAAGCAGAAAGAGTACAAACAGTATACTCTGATCACAATGCAGAAAACCTAGGAATCGTTAACCTAACAAGCTGCTCTCCGTCCAGAAGCCTCAAAGCCGCCTATTACACTACTAGTGAAGGGGGAATAAAAACAAAGAAATTACTGAATTTCTTAAGAACAAAATAAACACAATGGAAACATTATCAGACTATGAGATATATTTAAAGGAATGATCAGAGAAAAATTTGAAGTGCTATAAATACCTTGATCAATAAAAATGGTGGAATGAAAACAAATGAACTAAATTCCTAAATCAAAAAGGTAGCAAATAAACAAAATAAAGAAAAGCACAGGAAGGAAATAAAGACAAAACCCAGAAACTGATGAGTATTAGAAGGAACAGTAAACCTACTCAGTAAATCAAGAGCCTGGTTAAAAATAAAAACAACAAAATAAACTATTTTCTTTAAAGTAGGCCCCACACCCAATGTGGGACTTGAACTCAACACCCCTGACTGAGATCAAGAGTCACGTACTCTGCTGACTGAACCAGCCAGGTGGCCCCAGACAGATAAACTATTAACCAACTGAATGAAACAGAATGCAGAGAAAACACAAATAATGATGAGGAAAATAGCCACTGAAAATAAATTTTCCAAAAAAGGTACTTCCACACATCTATGTAAGTAAGTTGGAAAGCCTGGTTGAAAAAATAATTTACTATGTAAATATAGAAAAGCAAGTGGGCTTCATTCCAGGAATCCAAGCCTGCTGATTCAACATTAGAAAAATCTAATAAAATAATAGGTAGAAGAAGAAAAATTGTATTTCTATCCACATAAAACCTTTGGCAAAATTCAACACCCATTCCTGATAAAAACACTCAATGAAAGTAGGACTCACTGCATATTTCCTTACAATGATAAGATACATAACCCTTATCCTAAAGTCAGAATCTGACTTAATGTGGAAACACCAGGCACTTCTGTTAAGACGGAGAGCGACGCAACCACACCCTGGGAGGGTAAGAACTTCACGCTGTTTGCTCACATATCACAGATCAGCTGGAAAGCCCCGGAGAGTCAGCAGTGAGAGCTGGACAATAATATAATCCAGTAAGACGGAAGACATGAAGTTAATACACAGAAATCACTGGCATTCGCATCCAGCGCAGCACCATCCAACAGAAATATGATGCGAGGCACAAGTGTAAGCTAAAGATTTCTGGTAGTCACAGCAAAATTTAAAACAGATCAAATTAATTTTAGTAATATGTATTTCATTCAATTAAAATAGTCAAAAGACGATCATTTCCACATGTATCCGTACAAAAACGACACTTATGCTCTTTTCCATACAAGGTTTCCAAAGCCCGGTGTGTGTGCACAGCTCCCTCCGTGCGGAGCAGCCCCCGCCACGCTCCTCAGCACCAGCGCGAGAAGCCACGACGGCGGGGGCCCCGCAATGACACTGCAAACAAGGAAGGAAAGAAGCTCAATAAGAAACGTGGAAAATCTATGAGAGAAAATGTAAAACACTCCTAAAAGTCACAAAAGTGGACCTGAACGGAGAGACACTCCTCTATCTGGAAAGGATAATCCATACCATAAACGTATCAATTCTCCCTAAACTAATGAACGGATGAATTTAACGCAACTCCAGTAGAGATAGCAACAAAGTTGATTTTATGCCTCTGGCGCGCGGAAGCACAGAGCTGAACCCACGGCCAGGCCAAGGCCCGAGAACAGCTATGGGGAGAAGCCTCACCGAAACAACAGGGCCCCGGACAACGAACTCAGTGCGGCAAACGGCACGTGACGAAGCAGAGAGGAAAACCACAGAAATCCCGGAGCAGAAATCTAGTGGCACAAAGGAGACGACCTGAGTCACTGGGGCAGGATTAAGCTTTTTGTTTAATTAAAAAAAGAGGGTTTTTTTAATGTTTATTTTTGAGAGAGAGAGAGACAGAGAGCGAGTGTGAGCAGGGAAGGGGCACAGAGGGGGAGACACAGAATCCGAAGCAGGTTCCGGGCTCCCATTGTCAGCACAGAGCCCGAGTGGGGCCGGAAGCCACGAGCTGTGAGATCACGACCTGAGCCACCAGGCGCCCCAGGCCGAACTTCCAGTGCCTGGTGCCGAGCCCGCACGCCGACGATTTAGAGAGAGAGAGTACTGGACCCACGCCTCGCAGGGCACCAAGAACAAACCGCACACGTGCCGGCGCAACGGGAAGGCGGCGGCCACACAAACACCCCAAGACAGCGGCACACTCTCTTCCACCTTCGTGTCAGAGGGACACCTTCTGACAGTTATTTAAAATCCAGAGGCAAGAGGAAATCAATGAAATGACCATGTAAAAGTGACAGAAGATGCGCGCCGGCTGACGGCGCCCTGTGGCCTGAGGGTGCGCGTGTGCCCGCAGCACGGGACACGGCAGGAGGCTCCTGTCCGGGATGCGTGAAAAACTCCGAAGAACGGAAGCTCGAAAACCTAATTAAAAAGTGAGAAAAAAATTGAGAAAATTCACAAAAGAGAGACAAGCAGCTGTTAAAAATATGACCTCCCTATAATTAGAGAAAAACAGAAATGAAAACCACACTGAGCGGCACTTTCTACAACAGCCAAATCATGGAAAGAGCCCAAATGTCCATCACCTGACGAGTGGATCAGGAAGGTGTGGTCTATATACACAGTGGAGGACTACGTGGCAATGAGGAAGAATGACATACGGCCCTTTGTAGGAAAGTGGATGGACCTCGAGGGTGTCATGCTAAGCGAAGTAAGTCAGGCAGAGAAGGACATACCATATGTTTGCACTCAGGTCTAACAGGAGACCAGGAGAAACCTAAAGGAGGAGCAGGGGGAGGGGAAGGGGGAAAGAGCGTTGGGGAGAGGGAGGGACACAAAACCTGAGAGACTACGGACTCCTGAAAACGAGCTGAGGGCTGAAGGGGGAGGGGGAGGGCACTTGTGGGGAAGAGCACTGGTGTTGTATGGAAACCAATCTGACAATAAACTATTTAAAAATAAATACATAAAAGAAAAGAAGAGAAAACCACACTGAGGACGGATGCAATGCTCCGCCATCAGGAGTGAGGCCTCCAGTTAGGTCATGGTACCGTGTTGGTGTCAATTTCCTGACTTTGATAACTGTATTGAGGTTTTGTAAGAGAGCATCCTTGTTTTGAGGAAGCTCACAGTGAAGTATTTAAGTGTAAAAGGGAGCTTCAGGTTTCAAATTACTCTCTTTTGGTTGAGGAAAAACAACAGAAGAGGAAGAAAGAAAGATAAAGCAAACGTGGGCACAAGGATTTGGGGAAATCGCAGGGTCGAGGGATTCTCTGTCCTTCTACAACTGTTCCAAACTAACAAAAGGGAGCAGTGGCTACTGTCTCTCACTGCTGTGACAAAGCCAGGAGGGACAAGGCAGCATCCTCAACACGAGCACCCGCCACCCTCCCCTTCTGCTCAGTATTTACCGATTGAGCTGCTGACTCGGTCTCCTTTCTTCTTCCTGTTTTTCTTGCTCTTGCCCTTGGGCTGAGGAGAGTCTGCGGGCACCAGCTTGCTGTCCTGAGGGTGCTCGCCGGGGGAGGCGGGCTCCTGGGGGGCCAGATTCAACCTTTCCTCCTTGACGTGGTTCAGCTGCTTTTTGTTATTGTTGTTACTGTTGACCTTCCTCTCCTCTCTTCTCGGCTCCACCAGTGCAGTGAGGTCCAGGACTTTTGCCTTCGACTCAGTCTGGGGCCGGGGTCTGGGCTGGCTCTCGGAGGCCTTGGGGGGCTCTGCCGGCTTCCTCGCCGGCTCGCCGCTGGCCTTACCGGTCTGCTTGAGCTTCTGCTTGCCATTCCCTTCCTTGTGGTGCTGCATTATGTCAAGGAGAAAAGACAGCGGCTCCTGCTGCTTCCCGCCGATCTCCTTCGGGAGGAGGAGCTTGGAGTCTCTGGCGTCCTCGGGGTCGGTGGCATCCCCGTCGGCCCCCGGCCCCGGGCCGGGCTCTGAGTGGTCCCCGTGTCTGGAAGGGGAGTGAGGTGAGGTTTCTGGTTCTTCCATTTGCTCCAGTGAGCCGTTGTGCATATTCTCAGAGTTAGGTACAGACTCTGCTGCTGCCTGGAAGTTTCTAGCAAGCATGTCCAACTTGGGACAGTCTTTACTTGGCCTCTCCTTCTTCTTCTTTTTCACAGCCCTCAGCTTCTGAAGCTCCTGAAGACGCTGAAACTCCTCCTCCTCCTCCTGCCGCCGCTGCTCCTCCCGGAGGTGCAGGTGCCCCCGGGCCCGGGCCTCGGCCTCCAGGCGCGCTTTCTCTTCCAGCTGCCGTGGGAAAGAGGCAACGTAAGATAACAGCAAGTGTTCCAAACGTGAGGACGCACACAAAATAATTAACTCTAAAACAATTCATTTAGTAAGAACATAAGCTCCCAAAGGGGATATATAATAAGCCCAAAGGTTAAGACACACCCACCCCAAATTAGCTTCCTCTCTGGAATTATGAGCTTTAATCTTTCTGCCCCTTTCCCACCCTAGCAAAGAAATAAACCCCCCAACCTATTTCCACCAGCGTCCCGGGGCCAAAGGCCCCTAACGCATTCCACGTCACAAGGCAAGCGGACACTGGCTATTGTCTGCCCCCGCCGCTCAGCGTCACGGTAATTCCCAGGCTGGGGACACGCAGTCCATGAGGCTCGTGTGAACGCTTCCTTCCGCTCCGACCACGACGGGAGCCCTGGGCTCCAGCAACAAACGTCAGCAAACACATTCGCATTCGGAAGTCTTCCAGTTTTAAATTATTTTTCACAGCATCTCAGTAGGCAATTATTTTTAAGAGACAATTTACTTGTTTTGAAAAACTTAAATACAAAATTATGTTAAAAATTTTACAGATTAAAAAAAAATTTAATTGCACAATTCAGGTAAACCTTACTTAAAATCCTTGTTCCACCTGATAAGAGAAGCCCTGGAGACGGCAGGCAGCTCCCGGAGTGGCCCCCGTGGGTGCTACTCTGGACAGGTGGCCAGTGTCTCGGAGCAGAGCGCCCCCACAGCGGGTCGGGGGTAAATCTGCCACAACGCAGAATCTGCAGGAGACTCACAACCAGCCACGTGGTGCCCTCAACGACCAGCCCGTCAGCGGGACGCAAAGCGGATCTGCGAGCAGCTCTAGGTGGTGGGGTGCTGGGTCCAGCGCACACGGGCTGAGTGGGCCCGGACGGAACCCTCCTGAGGGAGACCACATCTCACTGCCCCACTCTGGCGGGGCTCGGCAGACCCCGGGCTCCGGGCACAGAGCACGCTGCGCCTCTGAGCCCCCGAATTTGACATTGCCTGGGGCCCCGGGGCCGGCAGGGCACTTCGGTGCACTTGGGAATGTTCCTACTCGGTCTCTGTGGGACCTGGCCTCTTCTCGAAGCCGCCCATCCTGCTCTCAGCACCCTGGCCCTTGGAGACTCCCTCTGCACAGCCCGCATCTGCCTGCTGCGGTCTGGCTCGGTAGGAGGCTCCAACCAGAAAGGCCTCGGCAGGGGCCCGGGGCACTGAGGCCCACAGAAGGGCAGACGCGGCCCCTCACCTCGCCTGCGGCACTAACCCGAGGGGCTAGCGGACGGCCTCTGCACGTTACAGCCGCCGCTTGCCCGGCCCGTCTAGTCGTGGCAGACATTTGATTTCACGACAGCCCGCGCCCCGCGGCGAGGTGCCCCGGGCTGCCCACAATGGCCATCCATCCAGCTCTTCCACCGGGGGTCCCCAGGCCGTGTGCCTGCCCCCTTCTGAGACGGCTCTGCCTGATCGTCCTCTGCCAGCTGGGGGACAAGGAGTGGGGGGATGGAAGGAGCACTCAGACCAGGTCGCTGTCCCAAGGGCCCTGCTCCAGCTTCATGTCGCAGTTTCCCAAAGCCCACCACCAACCCCCCTTTCCTCCCAGCCCCGGGCTCCCTTCCTCCACCTCCCTGGGAAGGAAGGCTCTCCCACAGACAAGGGGCCAAGGGTCTGCTGCTGTGCCCTCGTTGGGCAGGGAGACCCAAAGGCTTCCATTAACAAACCCGTGACAGAAAAGGGGAAGCCGTGTCCTGAAAATACTACACGGGCTCCGGCTCTGGCTCCGGCTCCAGCTCCAGCTCCGGCCGGAGACACACAGACGGTCAGGGGCCCTGAGGACCGCCCCCCGCCCTGGGCGGTGCAGTGCGGCACGCTCACCTTCCTCTGCTTATGCCTGGCTCGCTTGGCGGCTCGGGTGCTGCTCACCGGCTTGGTCTCGGAGCTGTTGATGAACTGCAGCAGGTCCTCCACCCTGCGGTGGTCCACCACGCTCTCCCTCTCGGAGAGCTGGTCCGCCTTCTTCGGCTGCTCTTCCTTCCTCCTGGTCAGCCGCAGACGGAGCTTCTCCCTCATTTCTGCGTAATTCCTGCTTGTTGGTGCCGCCGGAGGCTAAGGCGATTAAATGAGAACGTAACTCAACTACGCTTCTAGTTTTAAGGACTCTAAATACTGCCAATTGCAGAACATATCCCTAAAAATGAACTGATTCTTACTTGTCAGGTAGTAAATGTTCATTGTGAAAAGCAAGATAAACAAATGGCAGCAGGAGGAAAACCTACCACAGGGTTACCCCAAGGCAAGTTGAGGCACGGACCCATCAACCTTCACGTATTCATGAAAAATACAGTAAAGTAGGACCAACTATGTACACGAATGTATAGTTTTAAATCAAAACAGGAAAAAACCCCCACATATACAGATTAATGTACTTCTCGAAGGATGCAGTGATTTATCTTCTCAAGTCAATAAATGTGTTCATACAATCTCCTCATCCATGTGTAGGCTTCTTGTTCAGCATCAAAAGGAAAGAAAACTGCCCCCACCCCCCTGCCAGTAAACAGGCGCGGCCCGCTGAGCAAGCGCGCACAGGGTAAACCACGAGGGAGAGCACACCGCCAGCCCTGGGGTCCTCCCGCCTCCCCCGGGGCCCACGGCTGGCGCCTGCTTGTACAGACGGACCGCTCGGGAAGGAGGTGTAAGTGTGTGCGCGTCAACACCCCGTGTGTTCCGGCAGCAGGCGTCCCACGTGCACCCCCGCACGGGGAGCACCCCCACTGCACGGCTGTGCGCGGCCTGGCCCCGAGCTCACAGAGCGTCTCAGACATCGCGAGCAAGTGCAACCGCGAAGTAAGCCTAGAGCTACGTCTGTGGGCAGGAGGGTGTTCGGCACCTCCTGGGGGGGGGGGTGCACCTGAGAGGGCAGGCC
>NC_043700.1:192565553-192608723 GCF_006229205.1 Suricata suricatta
TCACCCCGCCGTGCCCGAAGAACTCGCAGTAGCAGCAGTCGCAGTACTTGCCCTCCTTCTGGTTGGTGGAGGTGGACGTGCTGGAGCTGTGCTCGGAGCAGCTGTCCTCGTCCCCGCTCTCGTCGCCGTCGTCCTGCTGCGGGTCATACACGCCGTTCTCACAGCGGTGCCCCTCGCAGTCGGGGTCGCTGCGAAACCACACACAGGCTGCTTACCAGCCGCCACCCGCCGGGAGCGAGGCGCGGGGGGCTGGCGTGCGGACCCCCGGACGCCAGGAGCCACACGGGAAAGGCGGTGTGGGCGGGCGCGTGGGCTCGGAGGGCGCCTCGGTCTCCCTCTCTGCTGTCCCTCCGCCACTGCCTGACGGGACGCGGGGAGGTCGTAGGGGGATGGCTCAAACGGGCAAATTCAAACACAACTAAAATCACCTTTTAATTTGTTTAAGTAGACTCCATGCCCAGCACAGAGCCCAACTTGGGGCTTGAACTCACGACCCTGAGATCAAGACCTGAACTGAGGGGCGCCTAGGCGTTTCAGTCGGTTGAGCATCCGACTTCAGCTCAGGTCATGATCTCCCGGTGTGTGGGTTTGAGGCCCATGTCGGGCTCTGTGCTGACAGCTCAGAGCCTGGAGCCTGCTTGCCATTCTGTGTGTCCCTCCCCTGCTCATGATCTGTCTCTCAAAAAAATAAATGTCTAAAAAAAAAAAAAAAAAAAAAAAAACCTGAACTGAGATCGAGAGTCAGATGCTTAACTGACTGAGCCACCCAGGCACTCCCGAAATCATGTTTTTGTTTTTTTTTAAGCTGTTTTTTGGGGCGCCCGGGTGGCTCAGTTTGTTTAGCGTCTGACTTCAGCTCAGGTCACGATCTTGCGGTTCATGAGTTTGAGCCCCGCGATGGGCTCTGTGCTGACAGCTCAGAGCCTGGAGCCTGCTTTGGACTCTGCGTCTTCCTCTCTCTCTGCCCCTCCCCTGCTCACACATGGCTCTCTCTCTCTCTCTCAAAAATAAGCATTAAAATTTTTTTAAAAAGTTGTTTGTATTATTCTTCACTCAACGTGTTAACAACTTAAAAAACACCCAGGCCCTCCCGACCCACCTCCCCCTTGAAGCAGCCAGCGGCGAGGAGGTGGTCTGCGCTCCGATCCCTGGTGGGCCCAGCTGAGGACTGCAGGTGTCCAGTGTCCGCCCCTTGGCCCACGGGCTCTGCCTGGCACGTCCCCACCCCTCTTTCCCGGAGACCACCGGGGCAGGACCCGGCTCACCTGCAGACGCTGGGGGGGGCGCTGACGGAGCCGTCTGTGGTGGGGGGCGGGGGGGCTCCAGGAGCAGGACAGAAGCTCTTGCGTGTGTCCACAAACCCGGGGGACGTGGCTGCAGTGCTGGGGAAGGACGGGGCCGCGAGACTTGCGAGGTGAGGCGAGGAGGCAGGGGCCAGGGCGGCGGGGGCGAGGGCGGGAAGCGGCGCCAAGCCCGTGGGGCTGTTCCTCGGGGCGGCGGGCACCGCGTGCCTGTGGTCCTCCTTGCTGACGCCGTGGAACACCTCGCCTGCGTGTGGGGATGCAGAAGGGTCATCTGGGATGGCGCGCTGAGTTAGTTTCTCTTCTCAAAACCTTTCCTCAACCTTCCCGTGTGAAGATGTTCAAAGCTCTATAGCGACCGAGAAGGCACAGTACGAACAGCCACGTGCCCCTCCCCTGGGGACACCACTACTGAACATGCGGTCACACACATGTGTGCTGAGCCACTTTTTTGGTTTAACGTGTGGAGGCCGTGTGCACCCTAAACACTTCAGCCTGAACCCCGGAGGACAGGACACTTCTCTGTGTGACCACATCGAAGATGCACCGTCCACGTGACATTCTCATCCTGTCTCCCGTGCCACCTCCCCCCCCACGCCCACCCCCCTGCCCAGCCCGGCTTCGTAGCTTTTCCCTACCCCAGTCTCTTCTAAACTTTCCTCCTTTTGCAACACTGACATTTTGGGAGTTGGGGACAGCCGCCCACCAATATGGGCTTACGGTGTCACGCCAGAGTTAGCGGACACATTCCAGGCAGGACTCCTGCAAAGAGCGTGCTGGATCCTTCCCGTGTGACCGCGCAAGGGGGCCCTAGCATCAGTCTGTGCCCTGACGGGAGGCCCCCTCTGACCAGCGTGCAGGGGCACCCGACCCTCCCTCGGTGGTCTGCCAGTCACCTGCGGGTGCTGCACCCGGCGGTGGTGGGGATGCGACATTCCCCGAAGGCCGCCCAGTGTTGGGAACGCCGCCCTGCAGGCTGTGCGGCGGGTCCCTGCTGTGTCCGTCGAGGAGCTGCCTCACCCTCCTCCCTCTTCTGAACACCCGGAAGATTCCTGACTGTCCGTGCTACACCCTGTCCCATGCTTCTTTCTGTCGCTAGCGAGGCCTGTGAGCCCGCTCCTACGTGCTCGGACCTCTGCTCCCGGCCCCACTCTGCTCGCGCTCACACCGAGGCCCGGCCCGCGGCCCGGTCAGCTCCCTCTCCACGAGGCTTCTGCTTTCAGAGGACAGATTCCCCCTCGTGCGTGGAGAGCAGGGACCCCTCCTCCCACAGAACTACAGAGCAGAGGAGAAAGGCAAGGCAGCACGGCCCCAGCAAGGTGGTGGGGCAGCTCAGGGAAGCGCGAGGGCCTCTGGCCACCCTCGAAGGCTGAGACGCTGGGCGGGCCTTACCGAGGGAGGGAGGCCTCTTGGAGGACACTTTGAACTGGCTGCTGCTTGACTGCACGGTGGTGGCGGTGCAGGACACGGAGGAGGTGGCGGACGACGTGGCCATCACGACGCTGTTCGCCTCCAGGAAGGCGTCTTGGAAATTGTATAAGCACTTCTGTTTGGCGGCACTTTTTTTCTCCTTGCTCTCCGACACGGCAGGCGTCTCATCGCTGGGCGGAGGCGGGAGGGCTTCAGGTCTGGGTTCGGGCAGCGCTGGCCCTAGCATGTCACCCCCTTCAGAGAAGAACGGGACAGTTAAGCTCCTAAGAAATAGGCAGCCAACACCTTCGGCACGTTTGCCGACAGAACCCCTACCACTAGGGCCACTACAGAGCTGGGGTCACATGGGGTGATGCAGGGCAACAAGTTCTTATCTAGGAAAAATGTACCGAGCACCTACTATGTGCCAATTCCTGTGCTAGGTGCTTTCCAAAAGTGATTTTACTTAATGTCTTAAAGCCACATTCTGAGCTTGGTACTATTATTCCCATCCTAAAGATAGAGAAACTGAGGCTCAGAGAGGCTAAGCAACTTGCCCAAGGTCACACAGCTAGAAATCCTTCCCAACCACAGATGTCAAGTCTGGCTTGCTGGTCTGAGCACGTGCAGGGGCTGGGTGTGGGGCCACCAGGGGCTGTAACCTCGAGAAGACAGAGATCAGGGCACGGTCAGCCCCTCCCCCGGTGCACCTTCCTGAGACTGGAGTGACAGTTGTCACTCTTGGCAGCTGAGTGCTGGGAGGAAGGAGCTCGTGAGAGCAGACAGACCCCATGCAGGGTCAGTATCAAGGCAGAAACAGAGAAAAGGAATGGAAGTCACCGCATTCAAGCTGATGGTGGCCTCTGTGCACGGACACGCACGCCTGGAGACGAGACGTGGGCGGTGCTGGGGTGGCGGAGACAGCGTCAGGACCCTGGCTGGCGGCAGACATGACGGCTGCGGGTGGGGGGGGGGGCAGGGGGGGGCTTGGGGCCTCCCACTAGCGACAGAGGCGGGGCCCAACTAGCCTAGGGCTTCTACTGGGGGACCGAGGCAACCACCCAGCTCAGGCCATTTTAAACCTTTAAGAAATTTTTAACAAGTTCCTTACCAGAAATTGTATCTGGCAAGAAAGTGCCAGGATTCCAGTTCTTATCATTCATCACTTCTGATCCCCAAAGACTTATAAATTTAGAACTATTCCACTCTGGAGTATTCCCAAAACAGCTTGGATAAATATGGTCTTGAAGAGATGCATTGAATACCTGATGCTTATTTGTGTGATTCTGAACAGGTGCTGGCGGTAAAGCCTGTAAGAAAAAATGTTCTAATCACATATAAAAATTAATATTCTGTTTCTCTCCATAGTGAAGCTACAAGCAGACACACCATGACCGAGACCCTGTGGGGACGCCTCGCTGTGGGCAGGCACCGGGCTGAGCGCTGGCCGCAGAGTGCTTACTTGGGTGGCAGTCACGCCATGCACGATGGGTCACAAGTGCACCAGGCACAGATGTTAAAAGCAACGGATGTCTCCGGGAATCTACCAAACAGACCCGAGACCACTCAGCACCGTGCAGCGCCCTCCCTCGGCGCAGCTCGCTTGCAAACGGGCTGCGCCCGGGGCTCAGCCTCATGTGATGTTTCCAGGGTCGCTGCTGAAAGGCCAACTTTGGAATCACTGATGAAGAATGGCTCACACTTGGGCGAAGCGCAGGCGCGTCCAAGGAACCGGACGACACGTGAGCCCGGAGGCACCGCCCAGGCCCTGCCGGGGCGCGGAGGCCACGTGGCTGGGCGCGCACACTTGCCGAGCGACTAGCCGCTGGCGGCTCCCCCCACTCTCTCCCCCCTCCTGGGCAGAGGCAGCCCCTGCACCCCCCACCCAGCCTCTTCCCAGTGCTCTCCCGCCCAGCAGCCGGCGTGAGCTTCCTGGGGCTGCGCCAGGGTCTTCCCACTGCTCGTCTGAGGCAGCCCGGCCTCCCCTGGGCCTCCTGCCTGCCAAGGCCCCGACACGCAGGCCTTCCTCCGTCCTCAAATCCAAGCTCCTCCTTGACCCTGAACTTTGCCTGTGCTGCATCCTAACCTCAGCTCACCACCTCGCTGATCCCATTGGTCCTTCGGGCCTCAGCCTAAACCTCCCTTCCTCAAAGAGCCCCCCCACCCGGCACCCAAGACCAAGGCGGGCCTTCCCGTGTCGCACACCTGAAATCCCGTTTTCCGTTTATCTGAGTACGACTTAAGACTCCGTTGTCTGGGCTGGTTTAGCGTGCCCTCCCTCAGATGGGTCCTGCACCTTGCGGGTGCCGGCAGGCAGCTTTCCCACCCCAGGAGGCGGCGGCCTCAGGGCCTGACTCGAGCAGGGGTCCGGAGCAGGGTCCCCATGCACGGACAACTCCCCACAGCCAGACAGGCTGCCAGAGCCGGTGCGGAGACGGGCCTGCATGGCCTCGGCCTGGGAGGGGAGAGGGCACCGCAGGGAGCGGTCAGTCAGGGTCCAAGCGATGGGGAGGCAGTGCCAGTGGGGCCGGAGACCACAGCTCCTGGGAGGGGTGGCCGGTGACACAGCTGGACGCGGACGCCAGCTCTCCCTTTTACCAGCTGCGTGACCTCAGGCCAATTACTCAGTCTTCTTGTGCTTTACTTTCCTCCTCTGTAATTTGGAAACACCTACCTCTGAGCGCTGGGGTAAGAATTAAATGGGACAGTGGGTGTCAGTGCGCAGCACACAGCCGGCTGAGGTGGACCGTCCCCACTCTGTGAGACCGGTCCTTAGACACAGAGCAACCCTGCCCTGCCCCCGGCCACGTCGCCCGTCCTGGGTGCCGGAGGAAGTGGGGTCACTCCGCGTGGGGGGCTCAGCACGCTCACTGGCCTTGAACAGGCTCGGCGAGGTGGGGGTGCAGGGGGAGAATGCAGTGGACACTCGGGCTGTCGAACGGGGAGAAACGGGTCTGGAGGCCCAGGATCAAGGGAGGAGCCTAATCTCACTGTCCTGTCAGGGGGCCCCACGGGCCAAGAGTGAGGGAGCCCAGAAAGCCGTCCTTCTCCAGACGCCAGTGCCCACAAAGCAGTGACAAAGTACGAGCTCACTGCTGAGGACTCGATGGGAGGGAGGTTTCCAGTCTTGAAGACCGTCTGCTACAGGATAGGGAGCCCTGCCAGGCTCCGCGGGCAGCATGGCCGCTTAGGGAAGGTGCCGCCTGGCTGGCCCCGCAGGCAGCTCTGCGTAGCTGTGGCACATCCGGGCCCAGAAGCCGCTCGCTACCTCCTGAGACCCTCCTGACCCCCGGCTGCGAGCCCCGCCTGCCGCCCTCGTGTGTCCAGACAGCTCGTGCTCACCCCTGCAAACCCGAGCTGGCGTCGCCTCCTCTGCAGAATCAGCACCCTCCCTGCAGGGTGACCGTCCCACCCTGCCCCATCTCTGTAAGGCGCCCCACGGCGCTCCGAGGTTTGGACGGGATTAGGCCTCTGTCTTCAGGCTATGAGATCCTGAAAACCAGGGGCCACGGCGCCCCCGTTTCTGCTCTGCCAGCACGCAGCACAGGGCCTGGCACACACCGGATGTCCAATGAAGGCTGAGTGGAGTGCAGCTTGGAGGAATTCGGGAACACGACTAGGAAGCTGAAATAACTGCAAACGTAAGTTAAATTCAGTTCACACACTTCTTCAGAAGCCCGTTTACTCACAACGGGAGGTCCCGCTGTGGAGAGCAAAGGAGCAGGGGCCCGTGACAAACAGGCCGCGCTCACGTGGACGTGCTCCCCCGGGACGGCTAAGCCTCCGCAGGTGTGCGTTTCCTTTAGGAGAAAACAGGCTTCTGTCCCCTAGACCGACTGTGGGCCGGGCCTGCACAAGCACACCAGGACGTAAGCAGGAAGTGCATCTCTCCACACGTGGGTGCTGCTGTTGAATCAGAATACTGATTTCACTTTGCACAAATCCACATGGCTTCAATTAACAGAAGTTTTGAACTCTTCTCCACTGAGACACAAAACTGGTTCACAGGAAAGTAAAATTTTTGCTTTAACTGAGGGCTCTGACAGACATGCGCAACAGATGCCTTCGACACCCCCGGCGGGTCCCTGCAGGAGCCGGGCGGCCCGGCCCGAGCGCACGCCGCCACCGCCAACCCAGACACCGCGGGCAGGGCTGCTGAGCACAAGCAGCCAGCGGCGCCGAAGACGGAGCCCGAGGCCAGGCCCCTGCACGGGCCAGCGGCTGCCCACACTGAATACTCCAGCAGGAAGGGCCCCAGTTACCCCCCAGGGCGCAGGGCGCGGGACTACTCTGTTTCTCCTTACTACGGTTCTTCAACATGCCCGCCAGAGACAGGAAAGAGGCCAAGGCACCGCCTTTGTTTTGGTGTTGCTATTTCTCAGGCCAGAAGAACTGAACATTGCCTCTGAAACAAAATACAGATCAAAAATCGCTGTAGGACTCCCGATGGCAATCTGTTTCTGTCCCGATTTTCCATATAGCTTTGTTCTCCCTCAAATTCCAACCTGACCTTAGGCCCGCACCGTGCCTGGTTTCATCACCTTTGCAGTGATTGTGCGAAGTCACCCAGTGAGGGAGGGCACAGACGCACTTGGCCCAGGGCCACACGGGAGCCACCTTGCCAGGATCCACTCATACGGAACTCACTAAGGGCCCGGGATGTGGTGACCATTTTTAACTATTTCTCACGTTCCCAGTGAGAATTCAAGACTTGGCTCTATCTTCATTACAAGGCTCTTCCCTAGCGTGATGACGGTTTCAGAACTCTGTTTCCAGATGGAAACTACGCAGCATTTAGAGCCAGAAGCCTGGGGCTTCTTCTGAGCCGGGCTGCAGTCGTGGCCCTCCGCTCCCCGGCCACGAGGGCCAGCCGGCAGAGCCCGCTGTGCGAAGGGGCAGGGGCCGCCTGCCAGCTCACAGACGCTCTTCTCTGGAGGCTGTGTGGTCCCCTCTGCTCACGCTGTGTCCAGTAAGGTGGACAGGACACTCTATCTCCCAGAAGAACGGCACCAAACACCTTTGTAACAAGGTGCTGAGCCACAGAGAAAGCAAGGGGACTATTTTTTTTTAATAGTTTATTTCTTTTTGAGACAGAGAAAGACAGAGCACGAGTGGGAGTGAGGCAGAGAGAGGGAGACACAGAATCTGAACCAGCTCCAGGCTCCCAGCTGTCAGCACAGAGCCCGACATGGGGCTCGAACCCACGGACTGTGAGATCATGACCTGAGCAGAAGTCGGACGCTGAACCGACTGAGCACCCCCGGGTGCCACAAGGGGACTCTTTCACATAACCGATCAGAACGCGGTGAGAACAGGGCGAGGTGGAGGTGTGGGGGCACCGTCGTCACAGTGACGGGGGACGGACCCGTGGTCCCGCAGGAGTTGGGAGAGCTGGAGGCCGCCTCCAGGAGGTCAGGGATCCCAGGTGGGCCAGCACCACATTGGTACCTCTTCCCCTCCTCAGGGCCTTGCTGTTCTCACAGAGGGAGTTGAACAAAACATGACCCCATAAAGAAAATCACCACACGTATCAGGAAACAACACGCCCAGGAGCAACAAAACACCCAGATTTAGATCCTCAAGGTTTCATTCAAACACAGAACTCCGTGTAAAATGCTTAAAGAAAGAAAAGATGAAAGAAAACATGATCAAGGAACAAGCGAACACAAAAGTTGTTAATATATCCTAAAAATAAATGGATGAAAGCTTACAAGTATGAATTACAGATGGAATTTAAACGTCAAACCGAAGCAGCAGGTTAGAGCACCAGAGTCACGTAGCTGGAAGGCTGATGCAAAAGGGGCTCTCGGGACAGACCAGGGCCGGGACAGATGAGGGACACGAAGGTGAAAGGGCCAGGCATCATCAGACAGAGACTTAAAATGACTAACGTGGCGAGGGCTCGAGCGGAAAAAGCACACACCGTGTGCGAACCAACAGGTAACGGGAGCAGTGAGGAAACCAGCTAGACATAAAAACACTGGAAGAGGAACGGAGAGCGCTTCTGAAGAACTGACCATCAGTGGATGGGACGTGGCCAAGTAAAGACTCAGTGAGCTTCCAGATCTGTCAATAAAAACTTCTCAAACTGAAATGCAAAGAGAAACAAGAATTAAAAAAAAAAAAAAACCCAAACCCAAAAAACACTGCCACCACCAACCAAAACCAGAGCAAAACATCCAAGAAGTGTGTGACAATTTCAAAAGCTAGAACAAACAGGAAGTGGAGTAGCAGAAGTTCTGAGAAGACAGATAAAAGACTAAAAATATATCTGAGGGAATAATGGCTGAGAACTTTCCAAAATTAATGGAAGATACTGAACCACAGATCCAGGACACTTAGAGAACACCAAACAAAAAAGCACCCCCAAATCTACACCCAGGCATTTCATCTTCAACCTGGAGGAAACCAAAGACAAAAAGAAAACCGTGAAAGCAGCCTCGGAAGGGGGAGGGGAGGAGTGGGGAAAGGAAAGAAAGACGAGGGGAGGGGAGAGTGGCGGGACCCCTGCACCTCTAAGAACAAGGAAGAGAATTACAGAGGGCATCTCGTCAGAAACCATGCAAGCAAGACGAGAGCAGAGTGAAATCTGCTTGAAGTGTTCAAAGAAAGAACCTGGCCAACCTAGAATTCCATTTCCAGCGAAATTATCCTTCAAAAGTGAAGGAGAAACAAAGAGTTCCTCAGACAGACAAAAACCGAGGAACTCATGGCCAGCAGACGTGCCCTGCAAGGAATGTGAAGATGTTCTTCAGGCAGCAGGAAAACGATAGAGGCCAGAAGCCCGGGCCTGCATAAAGAAAGGAAGGGCGTGGGGGAGAAATAAATAGAAGTGAAATAAACTTATTTCTTATTATTCATTGAACTAAAAGATAACTTGTTTAAAGCATCAGCAGTAACAACGTGCTGGGTGACTGACAGATACCACAAGGCAGGGGAGGGAAGGACTAGGAGAACTCTGTGAAGAGGCGCCTGTGCTCACATGACGCAGAGCCATTGTCTGAAGGGGTCTTAGATCAGGTAGAATGTATATTCTACTACAACTGCCAATTTTTAAAAAAATGTATCATCAATATGCTAAAGAGAGGAACTAAAATAAAATCGGAAAATTGAAAGTGGAGAAGGCACAAAAAAGAAGCCGCTGGTAATGAAGAGAGAATAGGAATCTGGTTACTATAAACCCCAAAATCAAAACTCTCTGTAAATGTGGCTAATCTACATACACCAATGAAAATGCAGAAACCGCACTCAGAGCACACTGAACACAAGACTAGTCTGTGTGTGTCTGCAAGAAACCTACAGGGAGTATAAAGACCCCTTTAAGTTAAAAATAAAAAGAGATGCCCTAACGCCAATGAAAAACGGGAGAAGCCGTGCTCCTTTCAGACAGGCCAGACCTTAGAGCGAGGAAGATTATCGGGGCCACGAAGGGCAGTGCACGATGACACAGCAGGGCTAATCCCCCCAGAGCACACAACAATCCCGAGCATGTGACACCAAACAACGCAGCACCCAACTACACGAGACCCATCCTGACGGGACGGCAGGAGGAGGAAGAGGAGGCTCCGAGAGCCCCGGGTCGGGAGCGGTCAGGCCCAGCAGCAGGTCAGGAAGGACACGGTCAGTCGACAGCGCATCACGGGTGCCGTGGCCTACTTCGGGCACCGCCAGCAGGATACGCCGATTCTCAAGGTCACACGGACACTCACCATGACAGACCACATTCTGGGCCACAAGGCACACCTTAACAAATCCCAGACAGTAAAAGTCATGTCTGCTCTCAGACCACAAGAAAATTAAAGCAGAAATCAGTAACAAAAAGAAGGCTGGGAAATCCACAAATATTTGCAAATGAAATTTTGTCATACGGTTTTAATTTTTGTCTAGAATTTCATTCCTGTCTTTTCCTCCTGCAACTACTTTTAACTTTCAAATGAGTTCTATCTCAGCACATAAATTAAATGTATCACTGATACAAAGACATTTGGAAACAGAAACAGTCTTCAAGTTTTTCTAAGTCCAAAAAAATAAACTTTCTCTACTATTCATCCCGAGCATTTTGGGTACTGAGTATTTGCCCACACCAGCCAGAGTAGGAATTAAAAGGATCACAACTATGGTGACATAAAGGCTTAGTGGTGACGAGTGCCACTTCACCAGAGCAGAGGTTCCGAAAGACCCCAGAGACACAGACAGGGAAGCAGGGCCCTGCACGTTCGGCGCCCACCTCTGCCTCCCAAGGACACGGGGCACCTCTGAACAAGCCCGGCCCGACGGAACCGCAGACAGGCCTGCACGCTGTCCAGAGGGGCTTCACCAGCTCCGCCGGGGCGGTGAGCACACTGGGAGTTAGCTGCACGTGTAGTCACGGTGTTCAGCAGAGTCAGACTAACTCAGGTCATGCAAACTCATTCTGGAAGACTCGTAAGTGAAAATGCTAGCTTGTTAGAGAAATTAATGAAGTAGTTTGTCAAATGCATCTAATTTTTCTAAATAAAAATGGCATCCAGCTAATGCATTTTAAATGCCTCAGTGAAGAGTCTAAACATTAACAGCACGGTGACTGAAATAAAGTTTTATAGCTCGTCCTCCGTATTTGCCTTTGCCTTTCTACACATCTACCTACTGGATTAGAATTTAAAAGGTATTAGACAAATAGATTTTATATACAGATGATGCCTTCCTCCAAATATTTTTCTTCTCTTTTACCATTTTAGGGACTACCTACAACGCTCTGAGAAAAGGCCACAAGTAAGGGGGGAGGGAGGAGTTGTTAACTAGAGTCTGGGCAGCCTCTAGGGAACAACCAGCTTTCCTGTGCTCTTTTCTGGGGCCGTTCCGAGGGGCGCGCTCTGTCCAGGTAAACACGGAGCAGACAGCTTCTCCGCCTCATATATCCACCCAGAAGGAAAGCGGCTGTGTAGACGAGGCCGACTGAAAACAGGCTGGCTCTGAATCTACACCTGAAAACGCTATTTCAAATCCTCTTATTAACAGAGCCATCACTAGCTGTTCAAACTGAGAGGTATCCTTCTAACAAAATTTAGGCATAAATCTGGGTAGTTACCAAGTACTTATCTCAACAAAACGTAACAAATTGATTCCACTTTATTCTAAATCAGTGGTCATCACTCTCCTACCCACGCCCCATGCCCAGAAAACAACGCCCACTGATGGGCCACACGCACCCCACTTCACAGCAGATGCCCTCAGGCAGGGGAGACATTCGGGCAGTGTGAAAAAGTCCTTTCCGTTCTATCTTCTGCTCCCTTCTCCCAGTTAAGAATCACCGTTTTAAATCATAAACCAGTAGTTAGCAGAAATTTTTATTTTTGATTAAAACTAATTTTGAACCAGAATAACTGATAAAAAAGGAAAACAAAAATCAGAATTTAGAAGAGTCAATAAAGGTAAGTTCAACACAGCTAAGGAGGCAAAGCCACCTAAGGTATTAAAAATGAAACCAACCTCAGAATTTCTCTGCAAAGCCGAAGCTACTCAGACGCAAGCGTGGTGCTCTCCGAGAAGAGACTCACGAAAATCACCCCTCTGCTGGGCCCCCTCCTTCCCCGGCCGGCCTGCAGCACAGCGGGGCTCTGGGGGGCCCTCGCCTGCGCGCCCGCCAGCCGCCCGGGGCCGGGGCCGCCTCCTGCAAGTCCTGCTTAGTTTGTGTGCGTAGAGAGCACCATCACTTCAGGCCCAGGGAGCCCCGCTGGCGTCAGAGGAGTCGTGCGCACGCAGTATCTCACCCGTACGACGTTAGGAAAAAGAGCCAGAGCCCAGGGGGCCACGAGCAGAGAACTGCTCTGTGCCTGGGGAGCAGAAGGGCTGGCTGCGGAGGCCCCAAGGGTCACCCATTCGGCCACCATCCCCTGGAAAACTCTACGCTCTGGTTAATCCTGAAGGAATACACCACGACTTTTGTGACTGTTCTTATAACCGTAAAGGTTTTAAACTCAGAACTCAAGGATTACAGTAGAAGGAGACATCTGCAGACCTCCCACCAGGAACAGACTCGGTCCTATACAAGTTGACAACTTATGACTTTTGTTTGTTAAAATATGCACACTTCTTGGAAAGACCTTAGTGAGCTGCAGGCCCTCTCGGCCCGGACTTACCTTGCTGTGTGTGAAGGGGGGCGCTGCATACAAGGTGGGGTGGATGAGAGGGCGGGGCAGGTGTGGGACTGCGTGCAAAGGCACGTGTCCGTGGATGTGGGGGTAAAGATGCAGGGCAGGGTGTGTGGGCTTCTCTGGGCTCATGAACTGATGGCCAGGGGGAAGGGCGCCAGCGGTCATTGCTGATGCGGTCAGTCCAGAAGCTTCTTGTTTACAAACATGACATTCACAAGTGTTTGGAGCCTGTTCAGCCTGAAAGGAAAGAAAAAAAAAAAGTACCTGTTTATTTAGTGAATCAAAGAATGGTATGGATGAAAAAGTCACATTCTGCTGGGCAGCTGCACAGCCAATACAAAGACGACACGGCTCATCTGATACCTCAAGTCACCCGGGGCCTCCTTGTAATGTACAGAAGGGACCCCAAGAGTCTGGGATGCAAGAAGCCTGAGGAGAAGAGATGCACACCTCACTCCCCAGTGCCCGCGCCAATGTGCTCCCGTGCCTGTCTGCGTAGGGACAAGGGGACCGCCAAGGGTGGCAGGACGCAGAGGGCAGCCGGGGCCGAGGACGACAGCCCCAGTACTGGGCTCCGCGGGGCTCACACTGCTAGGGAGTGGTGACGGAGATTCTGGGAAGGGCACAGAGACAGGACTCCACTAAGGGGAGTGAAGCAGTCGGTGGCTTCTCCCCCTCAAAACAAGGGTAAAACTGAACACAACTGTCAAAGCAACCATCTGAGGATCTGAAAATCAACCAAACGGAACAAGCAAGTTGAGAAGCATTTATTCATGTCACTCTGCTAGCACGTCAGGTCAGTGTGGCAGGAGCCTGGCCTTCCCGCCTGGGGCTCTTCCCGCTGCCAACAGCCCTTAAAGATAAACTAAGAAAAACCAAAGAATCAACAGCAGACTTAAGCCACACACTCCAGACCACAGGCAGAGACTGATGGCAAGATACAAATACAAGACCCAACTAGAAGATTCAAAGACATATCTTACATTCAAAGACATAAAGAGGCTGAAATTCAAAGGATAACAAAACATATAACACGCACGCACACTAACCCTAAGGCAGCCGAGCGACCCTTCATGTCAGATGAAATGGTCTTTAAGAGAAGAAATGCTAGCGGACAACCATCTCTTAATGACAAAAGAGTCGATACACCAGGAAGAAGTAATATTAATACACGCATACACCTTCCACAGCACTGTCCCAAATACATGAATCTCGAGATGGCAGACGTGAAAAGGGAACAGACCTGTAGTTTATACTTGAAGACTTCATATTTCTGTCAACAGTTTTTAGAAGCAGACAGAAAATCAGTAAGGATACAGAAGACGAATAATGCTCTCAATGTGACCGAACTTTCCACTCCACAAGAGCGGAACACAAATTATCAAGTGCACACGGAGCATCCTCTAGGAGACTCCGCATGTTCGGCCATAACACAGGTCTCAATAAATTTGGAAGCTCAAAATCAGCAATCTCAGCTTAGATTCCACAAGTTAAAAAGGGAAGAACAACCCAAACCCAAAGACTACAGACATAAATAATGAAGATCAGAATACAAATCAGTGAAATAAAGAGAAAAAAACAGAGAAATGAACAAAACCTAAAATTGCTCATTTACAAAAATTGATAAACCTCTGGTCACAATGAGGGGCTAAAAAAAAAAAAAAAAAAAAAAAGAAGCGAAATTACCAAAACCAAGAATTAACATCACTCCAGACCCTGCAGAATTTAAAAGAATTTATAAGTAAATATCAGAAACCACCTTATGCCATCAAATTAGATGAAATGGATGAATTCCTAAAAACACCTAAGTTTTTTTTAATTAACTCAAGAGGAAATAGAAAATCTGAGCAAACCTATAATAAACAAAATTTGAATTAGTAATTATGTCTTCCCACAAAAAAAGACCAGCCCCATGGTATTCCACTGGTAAATTCTATCAAATATTTAAGAAACCTGAATTTTAGACAAATTTCTTCAGAAAATGTAGGCAGAATAAACACTTCCCAACTCCTTCTTTGAGGCTAGTATTAGCAAAGCCAGACAAAGACACCACAAGGAGAGATGACTACACAACAGTATCTTTCAATAACATGTACGTAAAAGATTAGCAAACCAACCCAGCAACTGTCAAACAAAATTATACACCACACTAAGTGGGATTCATTCCAGGAACACAAGGCTGGTTTAATATCCAAGAATCACGTAACGCGATACACCGCAGCAACAGAATGAAGGATGAAAACCACAGACACATCTCAACAGATGAGAGAAGGCATTTGGAAAACCCAATACACACTGACGATACAACTCTCAGGAAACTAGGAGTTGGCAGGATTCACGTCCTCCACTTGGTAAGGTCACCCCTGGACACCGTGCAGGTAGCATTACGCCAGTCACAGACTGAGCACTTCCCTCCAGGCCCGGGACCAAGGCAAAGACTCGAGCTGGCAGTGCTCCCCTGCGGAGCTAGACTGGAGGCGCTAGCTAGCTAGCTCAGGAAGGCTAAGACATTAAAAGCATCCAGATTGAGGAGGAAAAAGTAAAACTGTCTTTATTCACAAACAATATAATCTTGCATGTAGAAAATCCAAAGGAACCTACAACAACAACAAAAAAAGGGAAAAACAACAACAAAAGAATAAACGAATTTAAGCTGCAGAATACAAGATCAATATATAAAAATCAACTGTATTTCTATATACTGCCAACAATCAATTGAAAACGGAAATTAGAAAATACCATTTCCTGCAGAATCAAAAACGTCTAACACTTAAGAATAAACTTAGGAAGTTCAAGACCTACGGACTAGAAATTTTAACTGCTGAAGGAAATTAGCGAAGATTTAAACGGACGGAAAGACACAGCACCTACACAGACTGACAGCTTTCAATTTTGTTAGGACTGTATTTTCCCCGAATCGATCTATATCATCCCACAAATAAAAGACTAGGCCCAGAGGCTTCTGCTGGTGAATTCTACCAAATACTCAAGAATTCAATTCAATCTCTATCAAAATCCAGGCAGGCTTTTTTGTAGAACAAGCTGATTCTAAAACTTACATGGAAACAAAGGATTTTGAAGTTGCCTACACAGTACTCAGTGAGGTTCACCAAGCTGGAGGGCAGGTCTTAGCTGACTTCCAAACTTACTACAAAGGAACAGGCCAAACCCACGATGGGAAAGGACCCAGCGGTCAAATACACACAGAACCCAGAGTGCAGAAAACACACACTTGTATTCGAAGTCCAGTGATTTTCAGCAAACGGCCAACGCGATTCACTGGGAAACGAGACGGTCTTTTCAACAAGCGGTGCTGCGACAATCTGGGTACCACACGTGCAAAAGAACATGAACTTAGACCCTACCCTCACCCCCGAAGTAAAAACTGAGTCAAATGAACCAGACCTGAGTAAGAGCTGAAATTATACATCTTCTAGAAGAAAACAGAGTTTTGTATTAGGGAACATTTTCTTGGTTGGACATCAAAAGCATGATCCATTAAAAAAAAAAAAAAGTTGGTCAACAGAGTTCATCAAAATTAAAAACCTTTGCTTTTCGAAAAATACCATAAAAAACTAAGACATGCCATAGACCAAGAGAAAACTTTTGCAAATCACATAATTATAAAGGAGGTACAACAAATGAAGCACTCCTAGTTCCCGCAGCTCAGTGAGATGGGAAAGGACACAAATGGCCCATCGATATACAAGAGAAGGCCCCGAGTTCCCCAGGAACAGTGAGATGAAGGGATCACCAAGTCTTATCAGACTGGCAGCACCCAAATCTGTGACAGCACCCTCTTCTGGGGGCAGGGGAGGCCATCACACTCTGCCCCAGAAAAACCACCGCTGGTGACCAGTCCTGGGGACAGACCTACTTATGTGTGAAAGACGCAGAAGGCCCTTCCCTGAACATTAGGGGAAGTCAGGGAAGAAACACCGGTGCCCATCATCAGGGGACCGAAAAGAAAGAACCACGGTGCGTCCACCTGCTGGAGCACAGAGGGCGGCAGGGACGGAAGCAGGGGACGCTGTTTGGGAAGAGCTGGTCAGGATGCACAGGCTAGAAGAAGCAAGGGAACTGACTGTGCATTAGTGCAAGTCTTCTCCTTTGAAAGGGGAAGAATAAATATTAGCATTTGCATAAATAACCACTAGAAAGACACACAACAACGAGTAAGACGGGTCACCTCCTGGGACTAGAACTGGGGTGGGGAGGTGCTGGCCGGGGCAGACGGTGAAGGACAAGGGGGCGAGCCTCAGTGTACCACCGTTCACCATGTCACCGTGGATCTACTCTGCCTATTAAGTAAGTTAATTAGCCACACACCTTGACCTTCATCTGTTCTTCCTTTCATCTAAAACTACGTGAGCATCTATTTATAAACTCTGTCTTTAAGACAGTTGTCTCATAAGGTACCCTCACCTTCAGTTAACAGAAAAACAGATAAACCTACCCGAAAAAAAAAAAAAAACCTCCCTTACAAAACCAGCCATTTCTGAAATTTTAACATTCATTAAAAAACTCTCCCTGGGTGGCTCGGTCAGCTAAGCATCCAACGTCGGCACAGGTCAGGATCTCACGGTTCACGGGTTCATGAGTTCGAGCCCCATGTCAGGCTCTCTGCTGTCAATGCTGAGCCTGCTTCAGATCCTCTGCCTCCCCGCCCCTCGTGCACGTGCACACGTGCGCACGCGCTCTCTCTCAACAATAAACATGAAGAAAACAAAAACAAAAACTCTCCCCTTGCTTCTTTACAAAACAACCCTCTATGCCACCCAAATACCTAGACCTACTCTGGGGAGCTGCAAAATCAAGCCCGTTGATTAGACTCAAGCAGTGAGGGGTCAGGAGCCATGTCTGTTTATTTTGTAAGCATGCTCTGATCCTCTCCAGCAGTTATTTGGAATCACACAATTTTGTATTCAATAATGCTCACATTTAGAGAAAATACACACAGAGAAAGACACCCTTGGCAAGACGCGAAGTTCAGAACGATAAAATCACACCTGCTGGGTTGGGTAAGACGGGGGAGGACTGTCCACTTTACTCTCCTCCTTCCTGGGGCTCCCATTCCCGAGAGCCCCGTCCTGCTTCGGGGCCCCCGGCGGCTCGCCGCCGCCCTCGCCGTCCGCCTCGTCGTCGTCCGCCTCTGAAGAGCTGCTACTGGTGCTGCTCACCTGAGGGGACTTGAAAAACCACCTTCATAATTTATACTTTTCAAAATGGAAGAATATAAAAAAGTAAGATGCCAGATGGCCGTACTCTGCCGTTTACTGTCACCATGAAGAAGCTGGGCCCATACCTCATCTTTCAGAGCCATGTTTTCCCCGCCGCCGTTCAGTTCGCTGTGGAGTCCGTTCATGTTGGCCGCCACCTCAGTGTCGTCGTAGTTACTCAACGGATAAATATCAGCAAACTTAGCTGACAGCGGTGCAACGTCTTCATCGTCACTGCAACTGAGACAGGCAGAGCTGGTCACCACGGGGCGGCTCACCGGCCACTAAGCACAGACGCCCCCTCTACGGGCACCGCCCTCACTCACCAGAGTATTACACCGAGCGCCGCGCGCACTTCTTAATCTCTCAGAAACCTGACAAGGAGAAAAACGCTCGAACAACTACCATTTGTGCTATTTAGAAGAATGGAAAACAAAACTCCAAACGTGAAAAATGTTGGGGAAACCGTAAGATATAATCAGATTAATCACTGCATTTCCACTCAACTCGAAGTGTGCTGGCGTACAGCTGTTCTCGGCATTTCCAAGCAGACACGATTTTGTACTAAAACTGACAGAGTACAAAGAACTGCCGAAATGTCAGACGGAGCCAGCTGAACAAAACTTCAAGGCACTTACCTGACAAAACACTATCAGTTGTTTGTTTTTTTTACTATAAGCCAGCTCTGGACAAGTCAGTTATGATCTTAAGTAAATATCAGCTTTAGCAAGACATCTAAACAATGAGCAAATAAAATATTTACTAAAAATTGTAAGCAAATTTCCAGGCTATAGCCAATGAGGGCCACTTCAAACACACGCTTTTCTGGTGCGGGGAAAGAGTGGGCACAAGGCTCCCGGTTCAGTGCAAACCGTTCGAGGTGTGACGTGACCACACATGGTCACCCCACCGTCTACACGGACATGCCTCTGAGTCCGTCTTGTGCCTCAGCACACAGTCACCTCCAGCAGGGAAAGGCCTAAGAACTGGCGATCTTTTAGCTTTAGAAGAGCATCTGGAATTGCTCAACTCAGATACCTTTTGCTTTTTTAGAAAAAGCCCTCGTGCCACAGCACACGGTAACCGGGAACTCAGCCAGCGAGGCACACAGTGCCCCCCGGGGCCGGCTGCGCAGCTCCCCGAGGGCCCGCGGCACCTGAGGCGACAGAACGTTTTGCCTTGGTCAACACGTACACCGGCTCCTGAGATGCTGTCACCACCACGACCCACCGAGGAGGAAACCGAAGTTCAGAGGTGAAGCGATCACATCGTCTGCTCGACGTAACGAGAGCTGCATCGGCCTGAAGCCCACCAAACCGGGCAGTGCTGCACAGGGACCAAACCGCCCGGCTCTATCTAAGCACCTTCGCCTAATGGCGCCAAGAAAGACCCCCCCCCCCCCCCCCCCCCCCCCCCCCCCCCCCCCCCCCCCCCCCCCCCCCCCCCCCCCCCCCCCCCCCCCCCCCCCCCCGTGCCAAAGGCAACGCCGCAGGCCTCCAGGGGACAGCAGTTCCTATTTGGCGGACAGCAGCCCCAGGCTGCCGAAGGCCCAGAGGCACCGAGGGGAAAGGTGCCCGGGGCCCACTTCCTCCAGCCCGAGACAAGGCACAGGAGCTCCCACCTGACACTGGCAGCTGTGACACGTGAGCAGGACGGGCTCTCCCAACATGCTCTGACTGGGCCGTCCGTGTTTAACGGCGGCGCGTTTTTTAAGAGGCCGGTGAACAGCTGGCTGGGAAACCCTCACCGCGCCAGAGGCTCCCAGAGAGAGCGCCGCGTGGCCCGGACTAAAAAGCAGTTTGAGCTCGACAGAGTCATGGCGTTCAGACCAATCCCTCCGGAATTATTTTGTGCTGGAGACCAAATCCGTATTGAGGACTGGAAGGCTCCAAAGGAAAGCCTCAGAGCCATCGTGAGAAATCCAGATGGAGGCGGGGAGATGGCTGAGAAACGCTGGACTGGGGACCCCTGCCGACATCTGTCACCTCCACAGTGCTCACGACACCCCTATGCTCCATGATAAGCAAAATACAAACCGAAACTCACCGAAGTAAAATAAAAGCACACATCCCCGTGCCACTGTCCAGACGTCAGGCGGAAAGCCTCAACAAGTGACAGGGTCACAACCCTGAACAACCGTGGGACCACCACCCACAGGGTGAGCTGGCGACAGCGGCACAGCCACCTTGCTCACACAAAAGGGACTTCCAGATAAGGTGGGAATGTGGAAATCAGAACGTTTCCATCGCTCACTAAAGTGATCGTCTGGGTTTTTAGCAAGACACGGAAGCAGCACGAACGCCCAACGGACGGATGGCCAGGCAGGGTGAGCCTCGGGCTGGTCCTCCTCAGATAAAACGAAGGGCCGTGAGGCCACAACTGAAGAGACACTTCCCTGCACACTGACATGGGTTTTCTCTCCTGGCATTTATTCATTTACCGGATTTTTTCCCCAGGGAATGAAATAGTGTCAAAGTTTGGGTTTACTAATTTCGTATTTTAAAAGTTGCTTAAAAAATGAAGGATCCTCTTTCTGGAAAAGCACTATATGCTCATTACTGGGTCACGTAAATTTCTGAAATCTTATTACGAAGTCACAACTTACAAAGCTGGTGCAGAGCCATTGTCTGTGAGGATGAGTCTGGGGTGCTGCTGAACTGTAATGGGCGAGCTGGAGCCTGACCCTGAGCTTGCCGAGGACGCGCTGGGTGGGCGCATCTCAGAGAGATAGTCGGGAGCAGAGTCCACTGGGAGGGGCAGCTGGTGACCGTGGATGTCGCCAGTGACGGGGGGGTCCATGACACCGCAAGTGAGGATGTGGGAGAGGCTGCAGTCGTCACAGGCACACCTGAGTGGGAAGAACAGACAGTCACCCGGAGAGCCGGAGACCAGGTCGGACGACTCCGCTCTGTCAGGGTCAGCACCTCTGCGGAGGGCGCCCACACGGCAGCGCAGGCTCACCTTCTCCTGTAGTTGCAGTTGGGGCAGTCGGGCATGCTCAGCCGGGAGGACAACATGTGCCTCATGGCGTCCGTGAAGTTGTTCTCACCAGCGACTGCCTTCTTATTGGTTAGCTGGAGGGCATCATCAAGCGAAAGATTAACTTTGTAAGACACAGCCCCCCGCTTAGGTGGTTCGAGTTTTCAATAATCGTGGTAATATGTATCACGCCCATCTACAAGCCAGTGGCCACAGGTTCCGAGAGCAGGAAAGGGCCAGGAACGGGGGCAGAGGGGCCAGGCCTGAAATACGCAGCAGCCCTGGCTCGAGCTGCACAAAGGCCAGGGCGCAGGAACCCCCGGCCAGCGTCTCGCCAGCCGGCACCAGCCGTGGCCTCCGTCGGCTGGGTACTTCCTAGGAACCAGGAGTTCAGAGCTAAACTGTGGCCCCCAAGGAGCTCAGACCCTGAAAGAGGAAACCATGAGGTGGGAGGTGCTCCCGCATGGGTCTGTGCAGGGTGCCGAGGGAGACAGAAAAGCAGCTCAGCAGGGCCTGCCGGGGGGGTGGGGGGGGCGGGTAGGGGTAGGGAGGCAGTGCTGGCAATTCTGACAAAGGCAAAAAAAGGAAAAAAAAAAAAAAGGCCTCCGGGTTAGAGCAGAGCACTGAGCTAAGCATCCATGAAACCCTGGGCTGAGCAGGAAGGGGTCTTGAGAGACTGGGAGGAGGACACTGTGCCCAGCAGTGTAGCCCGGAGGCACACGGGCCTGCACACATGGAGCTGCAGCACCAGAGTGGCATTTATGACATGTGGTGGCAGCGGGCAGGTGGAGCAGGGCCAGGTGGGGAGGACGCCTACCGCAGGGACAAGGGCCAGCACGTGAATGGGGCAGAGCATCTGGATCTCAGTGAAGCCCGGGGACCAGCTCTGGCAATGGGAGGGGTGACGTCAGAAGGGCCATTTGATAGGACAGAAGCCATGCAGGAAGGGTCGGGGGCCCAGCCTCCCCCCCCCAGCCGACCCTCCCCCGGCAAGCCTCAGAGGAGCAGAGGGGCAGGGAAGGGCCTGTGGGGGAAGGAGGGAGGGAGGGAGGGGTCAGCAGCCACCTGGAGGCATGGCCCAGGCAGGTGCGAGGCCGCGGGCCTCGGGGAGGTGGGCCCAGCCCCGCTCGTGACCTCACCACCTGCCTAGAGCGGCCCCTTGATGAATGGGTTTTTCCTTGAGGAATACGGAGGATGTGGACAGAGATAAGGACGCTTAGTTTATCTGGGGCTGATAAGGCCATCTTAGAGGCAGCAGGGCAGGGGCCTTGGAGTGGCGGGGCTTCCCGAGCTGCTCCTGCCCTGGCCAGCGGCCTCCCCACGGCCTCACCTGCTCCTCAATGAATCGCCGCTGCTTGAAAAGCTCCCAGTCCTCCGTCGGCACGCGCTGCTTGGTCCTCATGGTCATCTAGTGAGGAGACAACAGAGCCTCAGGGCCAGCAAGGACCACCCGGCGTCTGCGAGGGGAGAGCTCAGACCAGGGGCCCGTGGGGAACTCGGGGGCGCGCACATTGAAAGAAGACAGTACGATGTCAGCCGAGTCTGTCGCTGCAGCAGGCGAACACTCACCTTCACCGACAGCCTGCTGCATGTGCCCTGCCTGAACCAGACATCCAAAACTGAAGATGCGCCCCCTGCCGGTGACGAGCCCGTGGATGGCCCCGGACGCGTCACAAGGGGCGATTCGGTGCGGCTGCGCTCACAGGAGGCCCCCGGAGGAGTCACTTCCACAGAAACAGAAGGTAGACGGGGGCTCCAGGGACTGGGGGGGAGTGGGGGGAAAGGAGGGCTGCTGTGCAGTGGGGACAGGGTGTCCGTCGGAGAAGGTGGACACGTTCTGTAGGCAGAGGCTGGGGACGCTCACAACAGTGGGAATGTCCTTTCTGCCACTGGAATGGACACTTCGCAGTGGTTAAAACTGTAGACTTTAGGTTATGTGTATTTTACCACAATCAGAAAAGAAGCCAAATTGAGGGAGACAGGGAATCAAGAATGGACTCAAAGGTACAGTTTTAGTAGGTCGATGGAGGCTATGAAGCAATTAAGTCCTGATGTTTACCTAAATGTATTCTCTTAACTATTAAAAACTTAAGAATAACCACTAAAAAGATAGACATGGGCTATTATATCTTCCAAATTGTCAGAACAAAGAAAAGGAGATGGCGGGGGGACATACTTAGTCCCATAGGCAAGAAAATGCTACCAATAAATCATCCAAAACAAAACCAGGGTAATTAAAAAAAATAAATTCATGTTCTTGAAAAAAACATTTTTGATCATTTAAACCATAAGAAATCACAATTACAAGCACAGTGCGCAGCAAGAACTGACGGCAGTCCCACAGATCTGATGACGTAAGATGTGCCCAACATGTGCCAAAACCGGACCGGTTTAGATGCCTTTCTGAGAACGAGACAGAACAAAGGACTGAAAAGTATGTGTTCAACGTAAGAAGCCAAAGGAACAAAACAAAAACAAGAAACAAACCAGTAAGGCAGGAAGCAATTAAAGGTAAAGGCAGAAATTATCAGGAAAATAAAGAAGCAAATGTGATCACTAAACCCGAAAGCCCCGGTTCCCACCCCCCAGGCTGAGCAGGACAGGAAAAGGCCCCACAGAAGAAGCGGGGCTTCTTTTCCACCCCAGAAGGAAGTGACTGCGCGAGGCAGTTCATACCCAAAGAAAAGCTGTGAGAGGGCAGCCCGTGGGCTGGTCAGGTGCCTGCACGGTGCTTTTTATTTATTTTTTATTAAAAAAATTTTTTTTCTTTACATTTATTTTATATTTGAGCACAAGTGGGGGAGGGGCAGAGAAAGAGGGAGATGCAGAATCTGAAGCAGGCCTCAGGCTCTGAGCCATCAGCAGGGGCGGAACCCACAAACCCCGGGAGATCACAACCGACTGAGCCCCCCAGGCGTTCCCCGCACGGTGCTTTTTAAAAAGCTGAGTCAACATCAGAAAGGTCTTGTGATTCCACCTGACAGCCAGACTTCTCTGGATGCCTCTGCAGCTCGGAGGCACCTGCCCTTCGCCACCCCCACCCCTGGCCGAGATGTGGTGCTCCCTTCGGTGCAGATGGTGCTCTCTCCACAGAATGCGCCAGGGAGGCAGGCGGGGGGCAGCAGCTGCTCCGCAGCCTCCCCTTCGAGCACAAGCTTGTGACCCCTTGTCTAAACAAAGTGGACAGCCTCCTGGGTATCACTTTGTGGAGCTTATTCATGAAGCAAAAACCCCAGGACACAAAGTAAAATGTAAATTGAAAAGGTAGCACAAGACCTATAATCCTCGCTCCTCCTCCCTGCAAAATAAACCATGCCCCAGATTTTAGGGTAGATTCCTTCAGATCCTTCATGGGAAAAAAAATTTAACTGGATGCTGCTAAAAAAGCCATGGGCAGCTTCTCAATTCATACTACGGGACAAGCATAACCTTTATAAAGAATAGAGAAGGCCTCAAAGACAAATACTCAATGATTCCTCAGAATACAGACACTAAAATCCTAAATAAGAGATCAGCCACTTAAATCTAATAATGGGGTAACAGAGAATACACCATAATCTAGTAAGACTTTAATTCCAGAAATGCAAACATGTCTCAAAATTAGGAAATCTAATCTCTCACTTCATATAGAAAAATACATAAAAGAAAACCCCTTGCAATCAAATTCAGTATCTGTTTCTGTTTTTTACATAAATCATAACTTTAACAAGCTAAAAAACGGAACCTTCCTTAATCTGCCAAGAACTATGGCCAGAGCGAGGCAAGCGCAGGACCGGACGGGAGGCCGGAGCAGGGCGCGCTGCGCTGCAGGCTCCAGCCGAGGCCAGACAAACCCGTCCAAATGCTGGAGAGGGTAAGACAAAACTATTGTCGGAGGAGTCATGGTCTCCTAGAAAATTCGAGACCGCCAACTCAGAAACTACTGGAGAGTCGGTGAGGGCACTGGGTGGAGTGCCAACGGCACGACAGTGCGGCCTGATGTCTGAAGCCTCCAGGTATAAACTTGATAGGAAGCAAACAAATGGTAAAATCGTAACACGGAATACAGAAAAACAACCTAAAAAGAGAAATATACACCATCTTCTTGGATGGGAAGATTCAAAATTGGTGCCAGTCCGCCCTTTACCTTGGTATGTCTGCCGTTTTTAGGAAAAACCTTTTTCTCATAAGTAGCTATTACTATTGCACATTTAAAACATGATTTTAAAGGAGCTAGACATTAGGAAAGGTAGTAATTATTTTAGTACAGAACTCAGTACAGAGTCAATAGAACCTTCTCTTTTGACTCTCCCCTCACATCCTCTGTGATTAATTTTTCTGAACATTTGGGTACGTGCAGGCTTCTGTGTCAAACAACAAATAAAGGACACATTTTAAAAGGCAGCAAAAACAAGTGATTTCAAGCTGTCTGCCATCCCCCACGCCCATGCTTACTTGTGAATACTCCATTATTTTACGCGTTTTGAAACCTTAAAATTACTACATAATTCCTAAACTGCTACGTGATTAGAAGTGACTGGCATCCATTCTAAGGATTCTAGAAAGATCAATACCTTCCAGATGTTGCTAAAATTACTCAGTTTCCCTAATTTGTATTAATAGCATCATGGTTTCTTGATAGAGGAGTGAAAATAAGAATTTTTTTGGTTGCTTTGTAAGGATGCCTTTCTTTGTGGGGGGAAAATCTCTCTTCTTCCTTTTTCTTGTGGTAAAATCCACATAACATAAAACTTACCATCTTAACCATGTCTAAGGGTGCAGTTCAGCGGAATTAAGTACATGCACATTGTTGTACAAGCATCCCTACCATCCGTCCCCAGAACTTTCTCGTCTTCCTCAACTGACATTCTGTCCCCAGTAGAAATAACTCCCAGTTCTCCCCTTCCCCCCCCTCCCCAGCTCCGGTCCCCAGGAGTTACACTTTCGGTCCCTAAGAATCTGCCTATGGTAGGAACCTCATGTAAGTGGAGTCCTACCATATTTACCCCTCTGTATCTGCTGTTTTTCACTGTGGGAGTCCGGGTTTCCTTCATGTTTCTGGTCTTCCACTTAGGTCCTTGATCTACCCTGAGCTCGTTTTTGCGTATGGCGTGAGGGAAGACGCCCGGGTCACTGTGCGTGTGGGTGTGCGGTTCTCCCAGCACCACCTGTTGAAAAGACTGACCTTCTCCCTTCGAGTGGTCTTGGCACCCATCCTGAACATCACCTCTGGCTCTCTGTCTTCTTGGTCTACAGGTCTGTCCTCATGTCAGACCACGCTGTTTTGATTGTTGTACCTTCATATAGCTAACTTTTGAAATCAGGAAGTGTGAGCCCTCTAGTTTGGTTGTTCTTCTTCAAGACTGTTCTGGTACCTGGGTCTCCTGAGACCCCATATGTATTTTAAGATGGGTTTTTCTTTTTTCTTAGTGTTTATTTTTGTGAGGGAGTGGGGCAGAGAATCCCAAGCAGGCTCTGTATTCCCAACAGCGAGCCTGATGTGGGGCTCAAACTCCAAAGCCGCAAGATCATGACCTGAGCTGAAGTCACTCAACTGACTAAGCAACCTGGGTGCCACAAGATGGATTTTTCTCTTTCTACAAAAACAACTTCATGATTTCGGCAGGGATGGTAGAGTCTGTAGACCACTTTCGCTGATATGGACACTTTAACATTATTAAGTCTTCCAACAAACATGGCACGCACTCCCTTCATGTCTTTGTTAATTTCTTTCAGAAAGTTTAATAGTTTTCACTGTATAAATCTTCCATGTCCTTAAGTAAATTAATTTAAAAAGATTTTACTCATTTTGATAGTGTTGTAAACGGGATTTTCTTTTTACAACTTCCTTTGCAGATTGTTTGTTCTTAATGTATAGAAATATAACTTTTTGTGCACTTTGTTTCTAATGCTTTGCTGAATTCAGTTATTAGTTCTAATAGCCTTTTTTTTTTTTTTTAACAGTCTTTAGGACTTTCTACACCTAAAATCATTATCACCCGTAGAGATAATTTACCTTCTCCCATCCCAGTGTGGATGCCTTGCATTTTCGTGGCCTCGCTGCTCTGCCCGGGACCGCCGGGACCGTGTGAACAGACGCGGTGAGAGCAGGCCTCCTGCTGAGGAACGGCTTTCGGTCTTGTGCCCCGGGTGGGGCGGCTCCTGCGGGTTTTCACACGTGGCTTTCTTCTGTGGCCAGTAGTTCCCTTCTGTTCCTCGTCTGTTGAGTGTTAAATACTGTCAAATGATTCTGGTGCATCGATTGAGACAATCCTGGTTTTTTTCATCCCCTCAATTCTGCTGATGTGGCATATTACATATTTATTCTCCTTCCATCCCAAGAATAAATCCCACTTGGTCATAGTGTAAAGTTTTTTTCAATACACTGCTGAATTCTGTTTGCTTGTACTTTGTTGAGGATTCTGCATCACCGTTCGGAGGGATGTCGGCCTGTAGCTTTCTCACAGCGTCTGTCTGGCTCTGGTATCGGGGTAACGCTGGCGTCACAGGATGACTGGGGAGTTTCTCTAATTCTGGAAAAGTCTGGGGAGGACTGGTGTTAGTTCTTCTTTAAATATCTGACAGCATTCACCTGTGAAGCCGACAGGTCCTGGGCTTTCCTCTGCGGGGAGATTCTGGATTACTGACTCCGTCTCCGTACCCGCTGTAGGTCTATTCGGACTTTCTGTGTCTCTGTGACTCGGTCCCTGCAGGCTCCGTGTTTCCACGCATTTCTCCACGTCACGTAAGGGTACCTGAGTCGTTGGCGTACAGGTGCTCACAGGACTCTCTTACCATCCTTGTTATTTCTGTAGACTCGGTACTAATGTTCCCACTTCGTTTCTGATTTTAGTTATCTGTGTCTTCTCTTTTTTTTTTTTCTTGGTCTATATAACTCAAGGTTTGACAACTTCGATGATCTTAAAGAACAAACTTCTGGTTTCACGGATTTCCTTCTACTCTGTATTTTATCTGCTCTAATCTTTATTGTTTCTCTCCTTCTGCTAGCTTTGAGTTTAGTTTGCCTTTTTTCCCTAGATCCTTAAATTGTCAAATTAGGCTGCTGATTTAAGATCTTTCCTGCTTTTTATTGTAAGCATTTAGAGCTATAAGAACATGTACTTTTACTTATTTATTTTTTAATGTTTATTTTTGAGAGAGAGGGAGGGAGAGCAAGAGAGGGGCAGAGAGAGAGGAAGAGAGGAAGTAGGTTCTTTGCCGTCAGCACAGAACCTGACATGGGGCTCGAACTCATGAACTGCCGTACTTAACCAACTGAGTCTCCCAGTCGCCCCAGAACATGTACTTTTAAAGAAATAAATTTAACTTCAGGTTTACTTTTTAAAGACTGTATTTTCCTTCCTAGAGAAAACAAGTATATTGTTATTTTTATGTATATTCCATTTTTATCAGAATAGCAGTGGTAATACTATGTACTGTATTCCTAAATAGACATTTAACTTCAGGGACAGATACATTAAAAAATTACTGTTCTCAAAGGTTTTCTCCTTTTTTGCAAAGTCGCAGTCTTTCCTTTTTTTTTAAGGGTTGTCCTGGGGCATTTATGTGTTTAGTCACAGTTTAACTGGAGAAATGAAGAAAGAACTTCTAAAACCTAAACTGCATTTACATCCATCCTACCTGTAACGTGAGACGAGAAAGCGTCCACAGAGTCTACAGGGGCAGCGCGCGGACCCCCCTGATCCAAATCCCAGTCTCAAAGGGAAACCAAGCTCTGTTCGTGCCCCCTTAGTACTCCTCATGCCCTGTTCCCTTGAGAAGGGTGGTGCTGAATTTCCCCTCTTCTGTCCGCCCTCTGGCAGCTTTAGAACGACGGGCAGGCGGGCCGGGATGTCCTCTGTCGGTCTCGCTCTATGTCCCCCCAAGAGGTCCCTGCTGACCGGCTGCACCTGCCCTTCAGACCCCATCTCCAAGAGGAGGGCCCTGCCTTCCTGGTCCTCCCCCAGCCCTGTCAGCCCCCCGCCAAGTACAATCAACTACCTTCTGTCTGCGCTCCCCTTCTAGGTGGTGAGAGACCGAGAACGGGCTCTGAATGGCAGGGCGTTCAGGAAATAGTTCCTGAAATTACAAGGCTCAACAGCTCCCCAGCGCCCCATGGGCTCTCGGAGGTGACACTGAGCCGGGCGGCAGCCCATGCAAGTGACAGTGGGTGTAGCCAGGCCAGCGATGACCTGAGGCACAGCTGAATGAAGATCACTGTGGCACCACAATGTCTCTGTTCCCTCTGTAAAGTCAGGAGCCAGACTCCCTGGACCTGCACCTACCCCCAGTCCCCGGTCACCCTGGGGCGCGCCCTGCCCACAGCCTCTCCTGGAGGCGCGCACTCACCTGCTCATCCACATAGGCATCGATCCTCTGCTGGCACTCCAGCCACTCCTCAGCCACCCTGCGCAGCTCCTCCTCGGAGCGCTGGTACCGCTGCAGCAAGGTGCTGTACGTGTCTTCATTGCACGTGTCGTGTGTCGTGGTCCCCAGCCTAGGGAGAGAGACATCTCAGCAAAAGAAAGGCGCGCAGAGGCTCTGGGCCAGAGACCAGACGTTTGCTTCCGTCACCTCCTCTCCTGATGTGACAAGTGGGACACCACTGAGCACTGCACCTGGCTGCTCTGAGGGACCCAGAACAGAACCTGGTGTCACGAGGAGCTCCAAAGACAACACACGAGCGGTGAACACCACGGTTCCGAAAGACCAAGCCTCTGAGGCGGCCCCGGGCTCTGCACAGGGACTGCGTGGCCCCGCGGCCTGAGAACATAGCCTTCCGTCTTGCTGCTCGGGCACGCGGCAGCCACCTTCCCTCCCGTTCCTGCTTCCACAGCCTCTTGCTTCACGCAAAGCTCACTGTCTCTGGGACGCCGCCCTGCCTCTCTGGTAACACCTGGACACCGGGGATGTTAAGGGAGGCCGGCATCTGCCCGGCACACCCTGTTCTTCCCGCTCCTTCCAGAAGTGAGAAGTGCTCTCCTGCTTTACCAGGATCCGGGTTCCATTTCTGGGCCCATGGAGAGCAAAGCGGTCAGAGCACAGTGCATAGGCCGAGGGCTTACATTCAAGCGGAGCTGGGCTGGGATCCCGGGAAGGAACAAGGAACGCCCTCACGGCACACGACATCAGTGCCTCAAGTCTAAAGATTCCCTTTGTAAACGCGTCAGAGCCCCACGGAGAGATACGGTAACACTGATTACAAATAACATGCAGGTGAAAAAGTAAGTGATAAGGAGAGTGAAATAAGTCACTTTTGGCTAAGTTTATTCATAAACCTAATTAAACAGTTCCCTCACAATTAGCATTATGTATTTAAAATAAAACCAGTTGGGTAACCACTGCTAATATCCATAACAACAAAAAAGCAGTCAGTGAGGCTCCTGGTCTCGCCACAGGGAAGGAAACAAGTCTGATGAAGCTTCTGGACCCAGCACCCGGTCTAAGGCAGCACAGACAGAAAGCCTATGTGGTGCCCTGGAGGCACCCAGGCTGTGGGGTCCACGCCCCGGGTCTTCAACAGATGAATTACGAGGGAGAAGCGATGGCGGGGGGTGAGGACCGGGAGGGTGCAGCATGACCAAGGACCCGGGAAAAGACCGGGTGGGGGGCTGCTGCTCAACCATGACAGCGTCTCCGGGGTGATGAAAAAGTCCTGAGGACAGATTCGGGGATGGCTGCCCAAAGCTGTGAATGTAATTAGTCCTACCGGGTTGTCCACTTAAACACGGTTAAAACGGCAAGCCTCATGCTGTGCGTACTTTACCACGGTTTTCAATAACTGATGATGTGATATACCAACAGCCATCGAACTGTATGCTTTAAATGAGTGAATTGTACGGTACATAAATTCTATCTCAGCAAAGCTGTTAAAAAACAAGAGAGAAATAACTTTCTTGAACTAAGTCTGTTCCTTTACACGAGGTCAGCCTCACTTAATTTGTGTTTGAAAAAAAAAATACAAAAGACAAACCAAATAAAACACAGGCAAGACTACAGCAACGCAGGCCTGAGTAAGAGGAGGAGAAGAAAAGAAAGAGCCGGGCCGCCCTGGCAGCCCACTCAGCGGCAGCTCAGGAAGCGGCCTGGGCCTGGACAGGCCACCCGGAGGGACTGGCTTCCCGGGGGCCCTGGGACGCTCACTGCCAACCATTCATTGAGCTACACCTTTGCCTGGTGTAGTTTCATCTATATTTCACTTCATAATAAAGTTAAACACAGGGCCGGAGCCCACTGTCGATTAAGGTACTCACAGCCGCAGATGCGGTCATCACTTTAGGGGGTAGCATTTGTAGACAACTTGTCCCACAACTTATACGTGTTGTTAAATGGGTATCTGTACACCAGAAGCTCAAACCTGAACCGTTCCTGGGTCTGAAAAGGGGTCTGCCAGGGAGTACAGAAGAGCTGGTCTTTCAGGCGCCCCCAGCCCCCCTGGGGGGCGCTCCCTTGCCACCTCCTCCCCAGCTCCGTCCCCAGCTCTGTTTCCCGGGCCCCCACCCTGTTCTTGTGAGCAATACTTCAGCTTGACGGCAGGATTAACATTCAGGACTGACAAACTGCCCGTCTTTGGAGTCGGACCCTCACGTGCAACGAGTGAGTAAGAAATCTGGGTCTAACACAGTTTCAGGACGCGTTTCAGGTCCCGGTCACTCAGGCCCAACAAACTGACTGGCTCACCAGAAAAAGAAAACACAAGGCCCCAAAATCTTGCTGTAAGAACCCTGCCCCCTTCCCCAAATTCATGTCTTTTCATAAAACGTGCTTTTGGTGGATGTGAACGTTGTGACTAGGGACAAAACCACGTTTTGCATTTCAAAGTCACAATTTTGAATAGTTTCCTGACTCTTTCTGTGGGGGTCAAAGTTAGGACACTCAAGTCTCCATGCCCTCACCATGGAATGTGCCAGATGCTTGCAGAATGGAAAGGGTGGGTGGAGAGCAGGATGAGAGGAAGGGGATGCTGGGAGGGGTCAGGTGCCAAGCAGCACATAGGCCCCACCCACACGACACTCTGTTCTGATGTCTCTGCCCCCATTACCTTTATCCAACTGCTTTTGGTGTTCTTCTCTCTCTAGAGTGAGGGTGTGAAGTGGGAACAGTTATGACCCCTCAAATAGGATTTAGGAATACAGGAAATGAAAACTAGGTTGACACATGGGTTTCAAGAGGAAAAAAGTGACTGTTGTGTAAGTCAACCACAATAATAATTTATTTACTTAAAAATAATTTCCCTTCAGGGCGCCTGAGTGGCTTAGTTGGTTAAGCCTCCAACTTTGCCTCAGGTCACGATCTCTTGGTTTGTGGATTCGAGCTGTGCTGACAGCTCAGAGCCTGGAGCGTTCTTCAGATGGTCTCTGTCTCTCTCTGTCCCTTCTCTGCTCACACATGGTCTCTCTGTCTCTTTCTCTCTCTCAAATATAAAGAAACATCAAAAAAAACATCTCCCTTCTTTGTGAATCTGGTCCAAATAAATTTCAGAACATTTAAAGAAAGGTGACCACGGCCCGTGCCGTTACTGCATCTCGAGTGCGGAGGCCGCCCACACGTGGCCGAGTCCAGCAGGAAAGCGCCGCCGCCCTGCAGAGCCCTGGAAGCCCGCTGCCGGGCCCAGAGTCTCCTCCCAGCTCAGCATGGGCACGTGGGAACACACACGCCCCCGTCAGCCGGGGCACATGCCCTGCATACAGTCCTTGGCACCGCCATCCTGGCACACGTGAGGGAGCCCCAGGGACACCCTACACCAGGAAGAACCCATGTCCCGCGCAAAGGCACGGAGGGAACATCTGAGAGACACCAATCCCTGCCCTCGGCACCCAGGAGCCCCTGGCACGGCAGCCCGCCCTGGAGGCCTCCTCTCCCCTCCCACCCCCTCATCCCTCCTCCCTGCACACCTGAGGGCCACAGCACGGACGGCGCCACAGCCACCTGGCCACGCCGGAGTCTGGTCAAAGTAAAAACCCTATGTTTACCATAGCTTGGCCTTATTTACACGGAATTTGTGGTGTTAAATCTTTTGTTGCCCCAAGTTTTTACTCAAATTCTAGTTAGTTAACACCTATGGTAAAGGTGGTCTCAGTGCGGAATTTAGGGATTGGTCACTGGGTGCTGCTGAACCGTGGCAGCGCTAGAGCTGAGTCTGTCACGCTGAGGGTTCACTGTGTCGCTCTTAGGGTTTTGAGTTTCTGTCCAAGCTGTATTTTCTGTGAGCCCTGTGACTTCTCGGGCAAGAATCTGCACACTGCACTGGTGTTCAGATGCATGCACACCACAGGGAAAAGGCCCATGCTGTCAACCCACAGAGACACATGCAGATTAAGACCAGATACCTGATCTGCGACACCAGTGCTGGCAAGTTGCTCTGGAGAAGTGGCTCCGAAAAGACCAGGTTTTCAAACAGGTGTTTGTTATGCAGCTCCCATGTCACCTGGAACTTTTTCAAGTGTTCATTTTCCTAGTTAAATAAATAAATAAATAAGTGAACGAACGGAGAATGTACCGTACCGATGAAGACTCAAAACCTCCCGGAAGCGTCCACCCGGCTCCGTGCCTCTATACGGGCCCCAACGTCCTGTGGACGAGGGGGAGCTGCTCCCTGTGCACCCCGAGCACGCCCGAGGCAGGCCTCTGGCCACACGCACATGGGACCCCACCTCTCCTCCCTTCCGAACTCCTCAGCAGAGAAAGGAAGACACGCACAGTTGCAGAAACAATGGGGGGAGAGAGAAACACATGCATATATTTGATGGTCATTCCGTACAGCTGTGCTTCCAAAATGCACGGCAAGCCCTACTCCTCACACACGTTAAGTGCACACAAACGCCCTGATGCCACAGGAGAGTCATTTGCTTGCCTGTCTTGAGAAATCTCCCATTCTGATAGATGCAGATAATTTCTCCACTAGTGATATGCCATGAAAAGTCAGGTCTTTCCCTAATAAACGCAGGCAAACTCATCAGTTACTTGAGACATCTTTTAAACATTCAGGAGTGTCTTGGCTATCACGGAGAGTGACATCCGCTTGCCCTCAACAAAAGATGACGAGGACAGTCAGCGGTGCCTTTCCTGAACGCTGCACTCACGTGTGCCGGCTCCTGCTACAATCACGTGCACGTGGGGGCGACGCTCCCACCGCTCAGCTGCGCGTGCGTGTGCACTGCTTGTGTTCCACCGTCTTACTTCCGCAGGGAGACACTCCTTCCCTGAGCGACTGCCACCTCTAGGAACCGCTCAGCAAGCTGCAGCCACACTCTCTATGATGAAGTGCGCACGGTGACCACAGTTAGCGGTGTGTTCCACAAGTTAGCCACACCGAATCCAAGTGATCACACCAAGAGATGCAGTAAACATCTGCTCTAGGAGACTCCAGGCTTTGCCCCCGATAACTGGCTGGCGTGGGGGCCGCGAGGCCGAGGTAAAGTGCTCAGATCCTGTTCCTGAGCACAGACACCAGTGAGCCTGCTGAGCACACGCCAGTGCCCCACCAACGTGTGCCCACTGCGCCACCTGCAGCACTCTCCTCACACCCTACGGAGAGAGCGAGTGAGGAACCTGCAACGCCTGCAGAGAACAGCAAACCCCCAGAGTCACCTGTGTCCCCAGAGCTGGCTCTCACTCCCGCAGATGTGCCTTTCAGCACCTCTCGGAGCCATCAGTCAATACAGGAACGCTGGCCCAGGAACCTATAAACTCAGCCCCATTTCTGGACTGAAAAAAACCGTTACCCAAAAATGTAATAAGGACGTGGCCACAGATGACATGTTGAACATGCCACGTAGCACAGACTTCAGCAGAGACTACTCTGTGCAGGTGCTGTGCCAAGTACAGGGACACAAAGACCAACAGGAGGTCCCTGCTCTCCAGAGGCCAGAGGAGCAGGCAACGACCCGATTCACGACTCGCCTCTACAACAAGAACAGCAGGAGCTGAGGCAGCAGCAGCCGGAGCAGTCCCAGGGCCCACTGAGGGGCTCGGAGGAGGATGTGTGCACACGGCTGCGGGGTGGCGCCAGTGAGGGAGCGTGGCCGGGACTCAGTGCTGCCAGGGCTGGAGGCATGGAGGGCAAGCTCGCCAATGACGCAAGCTTGGGCTTCTCTTTTCTTTTTTTAATGTTTTTATTTATTTTTGAGAGAGAGCGCGTGAGCAGGGGAGGGGCAGAGCGAGAGGGAGACACAGAATCCGAAGCAGGCTCCAGGCTCTGAGCTATCTGTCCGCACAGAGCCTGACGCGGGGCTTGAACCCAAGAACTGCAAGACCATGACCTGAGCCGAACTCGGATGCTTAATCGACTGAGCCGCCCAGGCGCCCCAAGCTTGGGGTTTTCTATCCAAACTAGTTTTACTTCTCACATTCAACTGCAAGAAGGTTTTTGGGATTTGGAAGAAGAAAGAGAAGGTATTCAGAATCAAGTTCTGTAACAGACCTTGAGCAATACCAGGATATTCAAGATTCTTCTGTCCTGGTGGACGGAAATTCAGATTTCACGATTACTGCAGTCTAGCAAGGCATTTCATAGACAGTGAGCAGCAGAACTTCGGCCCTTATTTTAATATTTAAAATAAATGTTTTCCATCAGGCTCTGTGCTGACAGCTCAGAGGCTGGAGCCTACTTCAGAATCTGTGCCTCCCTCTCTCTCTGCCCCTCCCTCACATACACACAGGCGCGCACGCAATCTCTCTCTCAAACATAAACATTAAAATCATATGAATAAAATAAATGTTGCTAAATGTGAGCCTATCGAGGTCCTGAGCAGCTCAGTCATTTGAGCATCGGACTCTTGATTTCAGCTCAGTCACAGTTCCAGAGTCATGAGAGCAAGCCCCTTATTGGGCTCTGCACTGACTGTGTGACCTGCTTAGAATTCTCTCTCCCTCTTTATCCCTCAGCCCCTCTCCTCCACTCATGCACTCTCTCTCTAAAATTAAAGTAAAAACTTAATTTTAAAGACAAACTGTGAGACCCCCATCATCCTCCTGATTCCCCAGGGCAGTGTGGAATAAACCCACAAGCACATTTCCCATGAAAGTCATGTTTTTCAAACAAACTTTCTATGCCGAGATGTGTGCCGTGGGTTCTGCAGAATCAGAAAAACAGGAGATGTTTCCAGACGAGCCAGTCGAGTTAGCGGAGAACCAGCTGGCAGGCCAATTTGCTGCTTTAAGAAAAATAATTAACCCGATCTGTGGCCAATCATAAAATCTGAGCTTTCAAGTAAAAATCATAACTTTGGAAAACTGCCCCTGTGGCCTTGAAACTTCTCTGTTCTGATGAGGGTCAGTGGTGACAGTGACAAAGGTCACTTTTCACACTGAATATCATCAAGAAGAGCTGCACTAAATTATACAGTGAACCAGTATTTTCCAAACGACCAATGCACGATGCGAGAAACCCATGCGACAATGATGGCTCCGATGTTAACAGGACCGTCGGCTCAAGGGTTTCAGAGTCTACACTGCAACTAACCATTAACAGACTCTGGGGGCACCTGGGTGGCTCAGTCCGTTAAACGTCCAACTTCGGCTCAGGTCTCGATCTCGAGGTTTGGGAGTGTGAGCCCCGAGGTGGGCTCACTGCTGGCAGCGTGGAGCCTGCTGCAGCCCCTGTGGCCTCTCTGGCCCTCACTCGCTGTGCACATGCTCACTCTCTCTCTCCCTTTAATATACTCCCTTAAAATACTCTTCCCTTTTGCAAATACGTATCTGTGTGAGGCAGGAGTTTCTTCAACAACTGCAGCCAAAGCAACCTATGACAAAAGCATGAGTGGAGAAGCAGCTAGAAGAATCCATGTGTCCTCTATTTGATCCAGAAACTAAGGAGATTTGCAAACATGTAAATAATGCTCCTCTTCTTACTAAATATGTTTTAAAAACAGTTTTTTATTTAAAAATATGTGCTATTTATGTTATGTAATGGGCTCGATTCAAAAGTGATTTAATAGTTTTAAATTTGTTTTAATTTCAAGCAAATACGAATAGATAACATATACAAAGACAAAAGCCCTTTGGAATCCTCAGTTTGAAGATGAAAGGGCCCAAAGTCCAGAAATGTCGAGAATCACTGCCTCGAGACCCAGAGGCTAACGCGATCTTAACTCAGCTGCGTCAGTTTCTTACACTGCCAGGTCACCGGGTGGGCCTGGAAGGAGATTACTGTCACTCTGCGAGCCTTGCTGGATCCTGACTTGAACACCCGGACCATAAAAGAGGTTTCTGAGGTAACTGCGAAGTTCTGATACAGAGTGGGTGTAAGTCGTAGTAAGAAATCACGGCCAGCTCTGGTGACACGACAGGTTGCTGCGGTTACCTGGGATGACGCCGAGCCCACCACGGGCGCGTTGCTGATTTACTGACAGGACAGCCTTGACCGCTGTAAAGTGACCTGTGGCCTTGGGAGCTGCTGTCCCCAGCAGCCGCACCTTCTGAGACCACAAGCCTAGGCGGCAGCTGGTTCACCGTTACAAACTTCCTGGGAGGCTGTACTTGACCTCTACCCAAGAGCCCCAAGAGCACAACAGGCGTATGTCCTTGCTGCCCCTCCAGGCCGGGGGCCTCTCCTTCACTCTCACACTGAGGCCGTGGCCATCTGTGGGCCCAGCACTGTGCGCCGATGCCACCAGGGCGGTGGAGCTAGGCTGCACGTCCTGTCCTCCAGGATTAGAAGTCCTTGGAGCAAGTGGTGGCTCTGGAGCACACAAATCACTCAGTTTCCAGCTTCCAGTGTGTTTTTCAAGCCCAAGGCTTCTTCCCTCTCAGGCCCCCTCAGCAACGTGTTGTAAAAGCTTCCATCCTGTTTTAGTTTATGTTATTCATTAAGTCAGTTGTTTCCCTTGGAGGAAGGAAGAGTTCAGGGTACCTCGTCCGCTGAATCACTGGAAACCGAAGAGAGTGTCTCTACGTGCAGCCAAAGTGACACAAATCACCAACCAAACAGCTACATTTTCTTTCTCGCGCTTACAAATTTTTTTCCAAACCATAAGAAAGTATTTCTACGTAAACTTCTAAGAATCTGCTCCAATAACCAGGGTCCCCATCAAGGTTTGCTTCAAAAGCCATGCTCCACTCTAACTGCCCGAGGAGGGCGCGGCGGCGGCGCTCTCCACTGCTGTGCCCGAAGCTCAGCCAGCCAGGGGACACTCTGAACTTCGGCTGTCCCCTCTCACAGCAGACTCGGGAAGCTCTCAAGGCTGAGGTCACAGAGGAGGCAGCAGTAGATGTGAACTTCTGACTGCCTTTCAGTAAGCCGAGGCAGAAGAGGAAGAGCTGCGTGAGGTGTGCCAGGCAGGAGCGAGGTGCCGGAGGCGGGCCTGGCTCCGCGGGGCACTGGCACTGAGCCGCTGCTCCTTTCCCCACAGTGCGAGCTCTCCTCACGGCTGCAGGGAGCCCCTTACAGGAACGGCAAGGCCTACTGCAGGAATGCTTGAGGAAGGCCACGAAGCCCCTGAAATTCCTTGCAAAATTGTGTGTCTGTAAATTTCTCTAAGTGGGAAGGCCTGTCAACTTTAGAGTCCCATAAAGACCATTACATTTAAAATCTTAGAATTACTGGTTACTGTATTTGTTTCAAAATGTAGTTTTACCAGTGAGAAAGTACTCAAAACTAGCCCAATGAAGTATCACTTAGTAATAAAATTTAGGTGATGATGAACAGCTCCACAGACTACCAGCAAATCGCTACTTCTGTAACAGTCCAGAAAGCACGAATGGCTGGTCTCTTGGGGACACGGTCTCCTTCCAACCAGCAGTTGCACTGACTGACAGGGCTGACCGAAGGCACTGATCTCCAGCCTGGCTGGTTTCCAGTAACTGCCCTTCCGCTACGTGCCTCCTCCTACCCGTCTGTGCTAGCTCGCCATGTGAGGGGGTCAGAGGCCCACGAGGACATACCCGTGTGTCCCTGTTAGCACTACCACACAGGGCGGGGGCGGGGCTTCTCGCCGGTTTCTGTGAGCCCCCCTAACCCAGGGCTGGACTGTGGAATCAATGACTGAAAGCCACAGGGCTGTCGGCAAGTGCCCGCTCCCGAACCCACGCCCTGCGCGCACACGCACGCTGACAACGGAGTTAACGGCTTAAGACAGAAGCCGTCTCTCTTTCCTCTGCCTGTTAATGCACATTCTGGTCCTCACCTCATACGGTCCCCATCTCTCCCTCCTAGGCCTCTGGGTCTCCAGACAGTCTTCCTATGATGCGCCGCCGGATTATCACCCCACACAACACTTATCCCACGGGAAGGTCCAGAGAGAGAAGGGAGAGGAATCGGGTTCTCTCCCAGGTGCCCCTGTGACGGTGCGCGCGATCAACACACCAGCCTCCCAGCTTCGCCCGCCCACAGCCCTCCGCAGCAGAGCCGGAGCAAGGGGGCTTTCCGGCTTACCAGCGTGCCGAGGAAGGTGCTGATCGTGCGTGCCGCCTGACAGAGGGCGCCGTACTCCTCGAGAAGGAGGGAGATGAACTGGTGCGCCTGCGGAGGGCCCTGCAGCGCCGACGGGGCTTTCACTTTGGACGCGGCCGACAGCTGCCGGAGGAGTCGGACCTTCATCTCCAGCACATACTCTCTGGCCTGCTGTTCCAACCGCTGGTACAGCTGGTAAGGGTCCCTCTCACAGAGCCTGTGCAGAGAAGAGAGAGTCACCACTCGCCCACACAAGGCCCCCTGCGGAACTGTTCTATATGGGTGAGCAACGTCCCGGAGCCTCTGCACAGGCACCCACCCAACGACGGCAGTGGCTACCATCTTCAGCGAGAGGGGCCATCGCCCTGCTCAGCACAGAGGAGCCCAGGCACAGACAGCACCGAGAACTCCAAAGCCACCGGCGGACTGACAGAAGACCCAGTATTTACTCAGAGCTTACCCTGCACTAGCACTGGCCCTCATGTGTGCCGACTCAGATGATCACTGAGTTCGTCCCTCAGCTGGACACTGAAGTCCACACAGGCTGGGTAAAAGGCTGGGGCTCACACGACCAGCAGGTGGCAGCGCTTACACGTGGGCACCCCAGCCGCTGTCTCGGGAGGGATGCACTTTCCCAACCACAAGACTATTAAAGACACAGGAGACTGAAGACAATTTTCAATGCCCGTATGTTAGGTGAAAAGCAACGACCCCAGCGGAAGTGATACCTGGCTTGTAGGAATAATGCAGACTCTTCTGTCCTCCTTTCTAGGAATTCAGTATACAATCCAAACAGGCTTATTACTTTTATAATCAGAGGACACTGACAAAACATATGTCTCTTTTTAAGTTATCCCACCAAAAAACCCCAATAAAAGTGTATAAAATAAAAGCTCTAAAATGAAGAACAGGGAAAAAATTAATAGGCCTTTCCACTAGGCCGCAACAGCAGTTAACATTTCTATGAACTTCCTTCTTAACTTGTAGATAATCTACTTGTAAAGTGGCCATTTCTTCTAAGTGTGAGCTTCTGAGGAGCCTGAGACGGAAACCTAGGATCACTGGGGCAACGACAGCATCTCTCTGTGACCCGCCACCAGGAAGAAGCACTTTGAGGTCAGCGCTTCATTAGACATGAGCTGTAAAACCCATCAGGCTGCAGTTCCTGGCCCCACATAATGGATCCTTTCACCTTCTGGGCACCACATCTGGTCCAAAGGGAAGAACCTAAGTTGCCATCTAGTCCAGTGTTAAATTAGCATACCACCTGAGTTGCAAAGACAAGAACCAAGTGAAACCCAGCAATGGAACACGGGAAGCCTTATGCAAGACGTGGCTAGAGAAACAATAGAAACTGATGGGACTCCCACTGAGGCCAGTATGTTTCATAAAGACAGTTTCTTAATTTCCAGTACAACAACCAACCTGTGAAACAGAATGGATTTCATGTGTTAAATGGATACCACAGGAGGCTCAAATGACAATCAATCAAACTTATAGGGGACTGGATGCCTCTTAGGACAGCGAATTGCACATCCATTTTATTTTATGTCTCTGTCCATCTCTAAATCATATAAATTTTATGAAAAGGTCCTGAGGTACTTCTGCAAGTAGATTTTTTTAAAAACGTGTGACCAAGAGGCAGGAATATGCTGAAAATGCCACGGTAGCTCATTCATTCGCAGTCAACAAACACTGGCGCATGCGTGCTGACAGCTGGTCTAACCTGTCAAACCGCAGCAGTGAGGAAGCCAAGTAAATAAACTCGGCTCTCTGGACGCTTATGGCACATGCATCTGTGTGATGGAATTCTAGGCAATGGCAGTAACACAGTAAGAAAGAAGGCAAGGGGACAAACAGTGATGGCACGGAGATGCCTTAGGGTGGCCTCTTTCAGAAGGTGACTCTGAAAAGTAAAGTGAACAACGGAAGGGAGGAAAAACAACCTGAGGAAGGGAGAACACTGCGACAGGGAGAAGAGCAAATGCAAAGGCCCTGGAGCAGGGGAACTGTGGCCAGTAGAGGACCGGCGGGAGTCGGCACAGCTGGACGCAGGGGTTAGCAGCAGGAGAGCGGCGCAGAGCAGGACCATGCAGGACACCGAGGGCCACAGAGGAGGACAGGCTCCCAGAAACAGGCTTTTACACACATCCCTCATGTAAACAAAAACAGCAGTGTTCTTGGACACAAGGACTAGGGGAAGTACAGTATCTGATACACACACTTCAGATGGGGGCGTGAGATTTCCACTTTCTCAACAGTGTTATTTCACTACGAGAGCAAGGCTGTCCCCAAACCCTGCAAGTCCCAGTATTACCTCTGTGATCTCCACCGTGACCTGCCTCACCACACTGCACCCTCGGCGTCCTCGCCTTCTACGGCCTCGTTGGACGTTAGCCGCTCTGAAGCGCTCAGTGTGTGACGTCCTGGGCCCGAGGTGCAGCTTGTGTTTCTTCCTCACACTCACTAGGCAACCTAACTGGTGAGACAGGCACGTACCACCCCGACCCCCTCCTGGGACAGCAGGCCTTCTCCGGTCAAGCGCCAAACACACTGGCCAGATTCATCCACGAGTTACTAGAACCCACGGCCAAGCACTGTTCTCGTCTCCAGGATAAACTGTACTGCACAGCAAACAGGGTTTCTAAGACCCCCACAGGTGCTGCATTCAAAATGTGAGAAAAAGAAAACAAAAGGAGATTTGATCCATGAAATGTCTAGCTCAAATTTCTCTCTCTTCTTTGGAACAGGTCAAAAAAAAAAAAAAAAAAAAAAGGAAAAAGATGCTACAAAGTGTTAAGGAAGAATAAAAACGGCCACCTCGAGGTCTGTATCATCCTCAGGCACGAGGCGCTGCTGGAGACCACGTGCCTGTCCGAGCACCGCCCACGGGGACAGGCCTGGCTGCAGCGGGCTCGCCGCTCACACCACATGGGTGTTCTCAAGCTGCCTGACCTCACGGAAGCGGCTTCTCGCCTTGATGGTGGGAGAGCTGTCTGTCCTGTCTTCTCTGGGTTAATTACATGCAAGAGTGTCAGAGAACGTGCTTAAGTCACGTGACCTTGGCACAGAAAGTACTCAAAAAGCGGTATTATGGTCTGTCTCAGGGCTAAGAAATGCAAGAAACAGGTCAATTCGTTTTTTTTTTTTTTTATTATACAGACAAGAGGCGTTTCATCAGAATTAGAATTTGAAACTTTACCCAGCAAGCAGGCTTGCTTTTGGCAGTCTGTCTGCTGAAGCCTGGCAGTGGCCCTGGGGCGGGCAAGCGGGCTGAGCTCACTGGATCCTGAAAGGAGAGGCCCGCCCTCCCAAGCACAGGGGAGGCCTCCCGGCGGCAGTGAGGGCGGGACATGACACAGGGGTAACGTGTACCTATCCACGAGCTCCTGCACCCCCTCCTTGTCCGGCACGAGACTCTGGTCCTGGTCATCGGCCAGCGGAGTCCCCGCCTGGCGGTAAATGCAGCGGACCATGTAGCGCACTTCCGACCAGTAATTCTGCAGCTGCTGGGGCTCCCGGTCCGTCTCTGCCGTAATCTCTCTGTGAGATGGCACAAGAGCAAGGTCACGGTTAGTGCGGGGTCGGGGTGGCCCTTCACACCTCCGGCCAGCCCGAGGGGAGGCGGGCCGCCCCGTCTGCAGCGGCTCACACGAAGGGAGCCGACGCCCCTGGCATCCCGGGCTGGGACCGCCAACGCCCCCGCAGGCAGCTCTCACTCCCCGCTAAGCCCCTGCGCCCCTGCGCCCCCCGCGTCC
>NC_043700.1:192608823-192618310 GCF_006229205.1 Suricata suricatta
CCCCCCCCCCCCCCCCCCGAGGAGAAGGGAGAGCCCCGGGAGGGGCCCTGACGCGAGTGCGCACGCGCGGAGCGCAGGCTCAGGGCGGGCAGACCCGGGCTTGCCCCTGGGTGCAGCACAGGGGCACCCAGCCTGTCGGGCGCGCGGGCGGGAGGGCAGGGTGGGGGCAGCTCCGAGGGCGGGGACGAGCGGGGCGGCGGGGTGTCGCGCAGAGGCCCCGCATACAGTCCCGTGCCAAGTCCCGACCGCGACCCAGGGGAGCGTTTGTCGCCAAGGAGAACCACGGACAGCCAGACAAAAGACGGAGCACCTGAAAATGAGGCCATTCTAATACCACAGCGACTGAAAAGGCTCCACAGGTCTGCAGCTGGTGCTGGTGGCAGCAGGCCGTCCCCAAGGGCAGCAGGTCCGAGCCCCTCCCGAAGGTCTCCTCGCTCCTCCATCCCCATCGAATCTGACAGCGAGGCTGACGTGCGACCTCAAGCCGCAGCAGACGCACAATCCGCGCCCAACCAGGCCAAGCCACTGTCACCTGTGCCTGCCGACCGCGGCGGCACGGTCTCCACCAGGCCAATGTCCCGCCTGCAAGTAGCAGCCAGGGCGGTGGCTGAAGCGAGAGAGACCCCGTGACCGCCCCGCAGAGGACCTTCCATACCAGCTAGGAACAGACTCTCTTAACTTTCTCCTCACAGTCCTCTAGCTTTCCCAGGCACACTGCTGCCCTCCTGTCACTGTACTTGTTCTTGGCCTGGAGTGCTAACCCACTAACCCTGTCAATGGCCTGGCAGATGGGCAGAGTTCTACCGGTCACGACTCAGCAGAAAGGCGGTGGAGCCAGGAGCCAACCTTTTGCTTCGGCTCCAAAAGCACCCTTGCTGCCGGGCTCTGGGTCGGGCTCTGGGTCGGAGAAGCCCGGCTACACGCCTCCCCTGCCCGCCGTGTCGAGCGAAGCCTTGCCGGCAGAGGGCGCCGGAGGGACACCGCGGAGACGGGGGCGCTTCTCCCCCGCCACTGCCAGGGCAAGGGCCCCTCAGAGGAGATGGCCTAAGTGCTGCCCGCTCCCCAGCAGCTGCTCTGCTACCCAGAGAGCCTCTCCCCAAGGGGTCCTGCCTGGAGTCCTCTCCCTAAGCTGTGTGGTAGTGGTGGCACCCCAGATGTGCCACGGCTGAATTCTCTCCCTTCCCTTCCCAGATGTGGGTAGTTGATCTCCCGTTACTAGTTAATTCTCGGTTCTCCATGCAAAAGCACCCCTGTTCAAATTACAGGTGTGGGTCCCCATCTCCTGACCTTGATCGCCCCTGTTAATTTCTTGCATCACAAACTGGTATTTGAAATCCTGGTGCCTCCCTTGTTTTCTTGTTTTTGTTTTGTTTTTTACCTGTCTCATCACTGGAAGATCAGTTCCACAAGAGTGGGACCCTTTCTGTCCTGCTCACCGCTGTACACTAGCACCAACGATGCTGCCTGACACACAGGACAGACTCAGAACAGCAACCAAGAACCTGGAGAGTAACATTTCCTGGTGACAAGGGATGAAAGGAGGCCTTTTAAAATAGCACATGACTATATAGTAAATTCTTAAATGTGTCACCTCACAGTACTCATCCTATACAGATTTAACATCCAGTATTACACTCTGTTAAAATACAACAGTTTAAAAGAATACATCAAAATCCAGTATAACAAGGTAAAATACACGATGTCTAATATCCAGTAACAAAACCAAGAAGAAAGAAAATATGACTTACAACCATGAGGGACACCAATCAATAGAAACAGACCCCAAAATAACAAAAATGATACAACCAATAGACAATAATCTGAAACTGGTGATTATAAACTCTAAGTTTCAGAAAGTAGAAGAAAACATAAACATGAGAACAAGTGAGTGAAAATGTAAAAAATAAGCAAATGGAACTTCTATAAATGAAAAATATCTTACAGCAGAGTATCAATAAACCTGAAGTAATAAAAATAATCCAAAATGAGGTACAGCAACAACAACAACAAAAAAAACAGCATTTCTAAAACAAAAGTCAAGATGTCTAATATGTAGGTAACGACGTCTCAGAATAAACGGCTATATAAAGAAATAGTTGAGGGGCGCCTGGGTGGCTCAGTCGGTTAAGCGTCCAACTTCGGCTCAGGTCATGATCTCACAGTTTGTGGGTTCAAGCCCTGTGTTGGGCTCTGTGCTGATGGCTAGCTCAGAGCCTGGAGCCTGCTTCAGATTCTGTATCTTCCTCTCTCTCTGACCCTCCCCTGCTCGCACTGTCTCTTTCTGTCTCTCAAAAATAAATGAAAAAAAAATAGTTGAAAATTTCCCACATTTGAAGAGACTATAAACTGGTATATCTTAAAAGCTCATCTAGTCCCAAGCACCATAAACAGAAAGCACACCACACCAAGGCACATCAGAGTGACACTGCCGAAAAGCAACGATGGAGTGCAACTCTGAAAAGCAGGGAGAGGAAAACATTCCTTCTGCACACAGGAGCAAGGACAAGAATGACAATATGCTTCCGACAGAAATCAGGGAAACTAGCAAAGAAATGACTCACAACCTAGAATTCTTAACACAAGTAACTTTTTAAAATGAAGGCAAAGGAAAAGCTTTCAAACAAACAGCAGCTCCCCTGCCTTACAAGAAATGTTAAGGACAGTCCCTGGGGCAGGACAGCACAGGTGAATGGTGTGAAGGACCCCAACCTTACAAAAGTGGAGGGGAGGGCAAAGACGTTCTGCATGTACAAAGTCTTCTAAAAAGATAATTAACTATTTAAAGCTAAAATAATACAAATGTATGGTAAAGTCTGTATTTGTATGAGAAAAATAGATGACTACAAAACCACTGGTGGAGCTCAGAGCACAACGTCTTAAGGCTCTTAATACTACATGTTAGGTATATAATATTCTTTGAAAGTAGAGGTTGAAAAGTTGAGGATATATGGGAATGCAAACTGGTGCAGCCACTCTGGAAAACAGCATGCAGGTTCCTCAAAAAATTAAAAATAGAGCTACCCTACGACCCAGCAATTGCACTACTAGGTTATTGATCCAAGGGATACAGGTGTGCTGTTTCAAAGGGGCACGTGCACCCCAATGTTTATACCAGCTCGATCAAGAATAGCCAAAGTATGGAAAGAGCAAATGTCCATCAATGGATAAATGGATAAAGAAATGAGCGCACACACACACACACACACACACACACACACACACACACTGGAGTATTACACGGTGATCAAAAAGAATGAAATCCTGCCATTTGCAACTACATGGATGGAACTGAAGGGTGTTATGCTAAGCAGAATTAGTCAGAGAAAGACACGTGCCATGTAGCTTCATTCATATGAGGACTTTAAGATACAAAACAGATGGACACAAAGGAAGGGAAATAAAACTAATATGAAAACAGGGACGGGGAAGAAACATAAGAGGCTCTTAAAAAAGGAGAACAGAGGGTTACTGGAGGAGTTGTGGAAGGAGGGATGGGCAAAATGGGTAAAGGACATTAAGGAATCTGTTCCTGAAATCACTGCTGCACTGTATGCTAACTAACTTGGATGTAAATTTTTAAAATAAATAAATAAGTTGAAGATCTATATTGTGAATTCTAGAAGAACGAAAAATAATGAAACAAAGTAACAGATAATAAGCCAAGAGGAGGTAAAATAGAATCATAAAAAAATATTCAACTAATCCAAAAGAAAAAAAAAAAGAAGGAAAAGGCAACAACATATGGGGAAAAAACAGGGAAAAAAAGAAAAAAAGATGGTAGATTTATATCCAAACATATCATTAATGACATGAAATAGAAATAGTTAAATTTTCCAACTATTAGAAGATAGATTGGATTAAATAGCAAGAACCACAATGCTTTCCATACCAGATTATAAAGACACAAATCAGTTAAAAATAAAGGTTGGGAGCACACTGCAGTCAATGCAAATTCTAACCAAAAAAGGCTGGCTGGCTCTATGAATATCAGAAAAGCTGGCTTTAGTACAAGGAATGGTAGCAGCAATGAATGAAGATGATGAGGAGGAGGAAGACAAAATTAATAATAATAACATGACTAATTTAACAAGAAGCAATAACAGTGGCAAATCAGTAAGCACGCCAGTAACAGAGCTCAAAATACATGGAATAGGAATTAAAAGGAGAAATGCACAAGCCTACATTCATATCTGGAATTTCAAGAGTTCTTTCTGTAACTAAACTAGATAAAAACACCAGAAAGGATGAAGGTGAGAACACCACCACCAACCAATCTGAAATAACATTCACAGTACACTCTTCCCAACACCAGAATACAAGTTCTTTCCAATGCACACGGACCATTAACCAAGACTAGCCACAAAACAAATCAACACATGTTTCTAAAACTTAAATCATATATTAAGTATGTTCTCTGATTACAATAGAATTAAGCTAATAATAACAAAAAAGGGGTCAAATGCACAAAATTTCAGTTATAAAATAAATAAGTCATGAAAATGTAACGTACAGCATGGTGGCTGTAGTTAATACTATACTGCAAGTTTGAAAGTTGCTAAGAATAGATCCTAAAGTCCTTTAAGAAAAAAAAAAAAGAACTCTTTTTGTAACTCTGTATGGTGACAGAGGCTAACCAGAGACTTACTGTGGAGGTTATTTTATAATATACACAAATATCTAATCATTATGTTATATTAAACTCATACAATGTTTTATCAATTGTACCTCAATTAACAAAATACCTGGAGGGGCTCCCGGTTGGCTTAGTTGGTTGAGCATCGGACTTCAAATCAGCTTATGATCTCACAGTTTATGAGTTCGAGCCTCTCATCAGCCTCTGTGCTGACAGTGCAGAGCCTACATGGGATTCTCTCTCTTCCTCTGTCTCTCTGCCCTTCCTCTCTCTCTCTCTCTCTCTCTCAAAAATAAATAAACATTAAGAAAAAATATATCTGGAAAATATGCCAAAGTATTTGGAAATTTAAAACCACAATTCAAATTTTTATTTTTTTAATGTTTGTTTATTTTTGGAAGAGACAGAGAGACAGAATGCTGGGCGGTGGAGGAAGACACAGACCAAAAGCAGGCTCCAACCTCTGAGCTGTCAGCACAGAGCCTGACACAGGGCTCGAACCCAAGAACCATGAGATCATGACCTGAGCTGAAGTCAGATGTTTAACCAACTGAACCACCCAGGTGCCCCTTAAAACCACAATTCTATATAATCCATGGGTCAAAGAATAAATCATAATAAGGGTAATTATAAAATATTTTGAACATAATGGAAAACAAACCAGTAAAATTAGTAGGATGTAGCTAAAGAAATGTTTAAATAGAATTTTATGAAATTAAACAAATTAACTGTGAAGTTGAAAGATAGACATAATAAACCTAAGAGCAAAAATTAGTGAAACAGAAAATGAAAAATCAATTCAACCAAAATGTGGTTCTTAGATTAATAAAAATGACAAATCTCTAGCTAGGTTATTGGGGGGGAAAAAAACTCAACCAACATCAGGAATAAAGTGGCAGGAGCAATCACTACAGATCCCATGGAAATTAAAAAGAGAGGTAAGGAAATATTCTGAGCAATTTTATCCCAATACATTTGACATAAAATGGGCAAATTTCTTTTTTCCCAGTTTTGTTGAGATATAACATGCAGTACCATATAACTGTATACAGGTGTACAACCTGACTTACATACACTGTAAAATGCCTGCACATATTTCTTCAAAGATAAAAATTAACGAAAACACACTGGAAGAAATAGATAACCTTTATCAAATAAATTGAACTTAAAATTCAAAACCATTCCAGTAAGGCAACTCCAGGTCAAGAGAGCTTCACTGGTGAATTCTACCAAACATTTACGGTAGAAATAATACCACCTGTACACAAACTTTTCCAGAAAACGAGAGAAGAGAGAATATTTCCTAGTTCATTCCACAAAGCATTATCCTGACAACAAAACCACACAAAGATATGAAACAAGAAACTTACAGACTATTATCCTTCATGAATACAGATTAATAGTCCTTAACAAAATATCAGCAAAGTCAACACAGCAACCTATGGAAAGGATAATAATACATCACAATTAAGTATGGATTATCACAGGAATACAAGGTTCATTCAACATTTCAAAAAATCGCCATAATTAATTTTGTTAAACTAAAAAAGAAAAACTATATGATCATCTCAATACAAAAAGAATTTGACAAAAGTTATCCATTCATGATAACTCTCAGCAAACAAAAGAGAAGTAGGCTTTTCCCACCTGATCTACAAAATCCTACAGGTAACACCACACTTAATAGTGAAAGACGAAATGCTTTCCCCCTCAGACTGGAAACAGGGAAGGATGTCTCTGCTCACACCGCTCCTATTCAGCGTCATCGTGCAGGGCCTCGCCAATAGAGTAAGACAAGAAGGGGGGGAAAAAGGCACACAGATAGGGAAGGAAAAAATACATTGTTTACAGATGATATGATCATCTGTGTAGAAAATCTTGAGGAACTGGAGCATCTGGGTGGCTTAGTTGGTTGGGCATCTGATTCTTGCTTTCAGCTCAGGTCATGATCCCAGGGTTGTGAGACTGAGTCCCAGCGTAGGCTCTGGGCTGAGTGGGGAGCCTGTTTGAGACTCTCTTTCTCCTCTCTCTCTGCCCCTCTGAACCACTTGCATGCACTCTCTCCCTCTCTAATAATTTTTAAAAATTAAAGAAAATCTTAAGGAACCAACCAAATAACTACTAGAGTAAATGAGCTTTCACAGGATACAAGGCCAATTTAAAAAAAAAACCCTGTATTTCTATATATTAGCAATAAACAATTAGATATTTAAAAAAATTTTAGAAGTACCATCTAAAATACCAAGAAAATGCAAAACACCTTGGAAAATTTTTAATACACTACAGGCCTGTATGTTAAAGACTACAAACTATTTTTTAAGAATAAACTTAAAAGACCTAAATACATGAGAAGTCATACTAAATTCATGGCTCGAAAGACTCAATATAATCAAGATAGCAATTCTCCCCCAAATTGGTCTATAGACTCAAAACAAGGTCAGTTAAAATCTCAGACAGCTTTTCAGTACAAACTGGAAGATGATTCAAAACTTTATATGGGAACACAAAGGAACTAGAGTAGACAAAACATTGTTGAAAAAGAACAAAGTTGGAGAACTTCTACGTAATTTCATGACTTACTCTAAAAAGCTTAAGGAATCAAGACTGTATGGTACTAACAAAACAATGAGTAATATATGTAAAGTGGAAGACAGAGTCCCGGATTAGACCCACACATTCAGTATCAACTGATTTTTTTACAATGATGCGAAGGTAATTTAACAAGGAAAAATAGTATTTTTAGCAAATAGTGCTGAGACAAGTGGATATCCACATGCAAAAAGGAGGAACCTCAACCTTACTTTACAAAAGATATAAAACTTCACTCAAAATGGATCACAGATCGGAGCACCTGGATGGCTCAGTGGGTGAAGCGTTCCAACTTTGGCTTAGGTCATGATCTTGCAGTTTGAGTTCAAGCCCCATGTCAGGTTCTGTGCTGACAGCGCAGAGCCTGGAGCCCACCTCGAGTTCTGCATCTCCCTCTCTCTCTGCCCCTCCCCTGGTTGCGCTCGCTCTCTCTCTCTCTCTCTCTCAAAAATAAACACTTAAGATCACAGATCAAATACATGGGCTCAAAAAACTAAGACATTTAGAAAAAAACACAAGGCAAAAAATCTTTATAACCTTGGGTAGCCAAGATGACTTACATAGAACACAAAAAGCCCAAATCATTTAAAAACTGATCAACTCGGGGCGCCTGGGTGGCTCATTTGGTTGAGTGTCCGACTTCAGCTCAGGTGCTGATCTCACCATTCGTGAGTTTGAGCCCCACATCAGGCTCTGTGCTGACAGCTCAGAGCCTGCTTCGGATTCTGTGTCTCCCTCTCTCTCTACCCCTTCCCCTCTCGTGCTCTTCTCTCTCTCTCAAAAATAAACAAACATTTTAAAAAATTGATAAACTGGGGGTGCCAGGCTCAGTCAGTTAAGCAACCAATTCTTGATTTCAGCTCAGGTCATGATCTCATGGTCGTGGGATCAAGCCCCATGTCAGGCTCCATGCTGAGCATATAGACTGCTTGGGATTCTTTCTCTCTCTCTCTCTCAAAATATTTTTAAAAACACTGATAAACTGGACTTGATAAAATTTAAAATTTTGCTCTTCAAACAACAGTGTTATGTAATGAAAAGGCAAGCCACACCCTGGGAGGAAATATTTGAAAACCATATTTGATGAAAGGCTTGCTTTCGGAATATACTATAGAGACCTGCCACAATTTAATAATGAGACAAATAACCTAATTAAACACAAAAGATCTGAAGAGCCACATCACCAAAGCAATACAGATGGATAGTAAGTACAAGAAAAGATGTTCATCAAGTCATCAAGAAAATGCCAGTTAAAACCACGAGGGACACTATAGGCCACTGGAATGGCTACAACTAAGGACTGTCAATCTGTCCAGCCCTGCCTGGTGAGGACACAGATTAACAGGAACTCTCATACATGGCTGGAAAATACTATAAGCACTTTGGAAAATTCCAGGACAGATCCTTAAAATGTTAACTGTACCTAGCAATTCTACCCCTAGGCAATTAACAAGAAGAGATGAACTATGTCTGCACGAAGACTTGTACTCAAATGTTACCAGTGGGTGTAATGTTAAGAGCCAAAATAAAAAAACACAAATGTCTTTTTATTGCTGAATGGGTAAGGAATACTACTCAGAAATAAAAAAGAATTAACTGTGGATGCATGAAACAACAGAGAGGAGTCTCAAAATCATTACATTAAGCAAAAAACTCCACCAAACACAACCAACTGGACAATCTACGTGTAAGGCTGACTCAGCTCTGTCCACCCCATCTGACAGCTCTGAGTGGAGTGACACCTTATATCAGGATGTTCATCCTAATGTTTCATGGATGTTTCATGATGTTCACTGTAAAGAAACTTTAGGTTTATATTAGGAACCAAGACTCAACAGGGCAAACATTCAAGATAAAAACAGATATTAGCAACTTCTTGAATACTTGGTTTAAATTGAAACTACTTCTTGATAAGACCTGCGGACACATAACGGTTGGAGAACTGGACTCCTTAGTATAAAATGCAAGACTTATATTTTAATGATATATTTGAGAACACAGACACAATTGCTAATGTCCAGAATCACAAGGAAGCCTTTAAAATAAACTTTGAGTGCTCGCTTCAGCAGCACATATACTAAAATCACCTTTGGGGTGCCTGCGTGGCTCAGTCAAGTTGAGTACCCAGCTCTTGATTTTGGGTCACATCGTAATTTCACAGTTCATGGGTTCAAGCCATACATCATTAGGCTCCTGTGCGGACAGTGTAGAGCCTGCTTGGGATTCTCTCTCTCTCTCTCTCTCTCTCTCTCTCTCTCTCTCTCT